>NC_134825.1:23216817-23514700 GCF_004210375.1 Tachypleus tridentatus | reverse complement strand
TTTTCTATTTACTGATTCCCAGTAAAACTACTTCCTTAGGATTGGCGTTTCAAGTCAGTAAACCAGTAGAAAAAAATCATGAAAGTCGAAAAAGAAAGTCTGATGTTGAATTGTTTTATTATTTGTATCCACCGATGACTCTACTCCAATATATCTGCGCTAAACGTTTATAATTTTGAAAAGAAACAAGTTAACACTTTTCATCATTTGTTTGTGAGATACTATCAAGTAGTAGTGGAATTTGACCATCACTGTTGTAACGAATGTATATCTTTAAAGTGCGGCTTACATTCTTTTTTTCAGAGTATAGGAGTAGTGCCGTGAAACAAACCATGGATCATCATAACATTATATACAAAGTACATATGTGAACATGATCTCCTAGAGCATTGTTAGTACATTTAAAATAAGATTTATAAATATCATATTCTATTCTATTCATTTCTGATCCTGTAAACGATATATTCGCTCTTTCAGGCGAAATGTCACGAATATTAAATGTAAGTACACAGACACTTACAGACAATCCTATAGATATGTATGTATATATATATATATATTTATTTGTATAGTATACTTGACCTGTCTCCATCTGTCTGAGCAATATAATGGGTAGGTCCATCTCACTTTTCGTTAATAAAGAGTAACTCAAGGGTTAGTGATGGTTTGTGATTACCTGCCACCTTACTTTTAGTTCAATCCTTCTAAATTAGGAACAGCTAGGGTAAAATGCCCACGTTCTATGCATTAACTCAAACAGGAAGATATTTCTATTACAGAAACATGTAAATTAAACTGTAGCAGCAAATCAATATCTGTATTATATAAGATATCTGATGTAAAGTATTTTAAGGTTTTTTAAACTCTTATATTGAAGATAAAGAGTTTGACAGATTTACTATCATATATCTTTTCTTAAAATCGATATTTCTTTAAGTTAAATTTCTTTTTAGAAATGTACAATATCTGTAAGTTAAAACTGAATTATCAAATCACCTCCTATTTACTAAATTATAGAAGATTTCCAAGTTAAAGAATCAGCAATATATATGTCGGTACGCAAACCTTGTATTGCGTATATTGTTTAGAGACTAGCGTTTCTATAAGCTCTCTGCTCACGTGTATAAATACATCTAATGCGACGCACCAAGACACAGTGTATATATTTGGTTTACTATAGTTGATGTGCTATAAACCTCGGATGCTATATATATGATTACCGCTGATCAATCGGAAACTTTAAATGTATTCACCAGAAATATTTATATATTACAAACATTATTAGAAAAAATAACGGATTCACATCAATTCATTCAATGGATTCAATGGATTCACATCGCACATCAGTATTTTTACGAAGAGGGTTCAAATTTGGGAACGTCTGGGAGTAAGTGATCATTCCTATGTTAGGTTTAATGTTTTCCTACATATGCAGATAACAAATAATAATATTCATTTGCAAATTGCAAACAAGAACATTTTGAAGGGATGCAACTATAATTGTCTGTTGTGAATTGGACAGCTGATCAGATGTGGAATATTTTTAAAGACATATTTTTATCAATCCAAGAAAAACATATTACTTGTAGAAAGAAAAGGACAGCAGCAAATAAAAAGCAAGTTTTTATCAGAAAAACTGCAGGAGAAAAATATTAAAATATCATAAATTTAAGTTAACTGGTTTGGCAAGAAACAGAGAAGAATATATAAGAATATATATAAGTATATATATATAAGAAAATTATATAAAAATATATATATATATAAGAAGGTTATATAAGAATATATATATATATAAGAAGGTTATATAAGAATATATATATATATATAAGAAGGTTATATAAGAATATATATATATAAGAAGAATATATAAGATCAAGAAAATTGGTAAAACAGGAAATTAGATCATAAAAAATAATGTAAGAGAAAAGTTTGGTTGAAAACATATTAAGAGTAAGGGGTAAACAAATTGTTAGGATTGGGATAGAACTCTATATGAATAATATGTTTTTTTTATCAGCCCTTGAACAGTGGGCAGTTACCAGAATACTGGAAATTAGCTAATGTAATATGTCTTTCCAAGGCAGATGATAAAGATTACTCCAGCAGTTACAGACCTGTTAGTCTTACATCAGCTGTGTGTACATTTTGGAATGTCTGATAAAAGATGTTTTATAACGGCATTTAACAAACTTTAGATTTTTATGGAATGGTCAACATCATTTTACTGTGGGAAAAGCTTGTCTAACTTATCTTTTGGAGTATATTATGTATGGTAACTGAAAAATAATATACATGTGGGTTATCATAACTTGAATTATCAGTACGATTTGAATGGGAATAACCTGAGAGCCAAATCAATTACATGCCTCTGTAGATGGAAAAATAATTAAAGATATATTTTATAGTGTAATTAATAATTACAGAAGACAATGCTATGCAGCTTTAGAGAAAACTTAAAGTTGACCTCAGCTTGCTTAAAACTGAACTCGTTTGTATAGTTTAATAGTGCAGTTCTTCTCTAAATATTGTTTGAAAAACTTCACCATTAATTATTACCTTTGAATATGACTTGTGCTTATTGACATTATCTAGTTTGATCCAACATTGTTACTTTAAAATTACAGACAGTTCATATCCTGCAACCTTCATTCAGTACCACGTCATTGAGTTTGTAACATGTATTCAGGCTTTACATTAAATCTGTATTTGTCTCACATTTATATAGTAGTTTTGAGATAGCTGTCTTTTAAAACCTTCAGGAATCACAATAAGCTGGAAAAGAAAGGTAATTTCTGAAAAAAAATCTTTACAGACAGTAGTCTTCCATTACAATAAAAATTACTTGTTCATAGGTGGATATAATTTTCTTTCAGACTTGCTTTAAGTTTTGTTAAAAGTTGTCATCAGTGCTTACTTACATAAAGTATGACATACATTACAATCAAACAAACAGCTTGTTATATTTAAAAGTAAGACCAAACAATACAAACAAACAACTTGTTACATTTAAGAGCAAGACCAAACAATCAAACAACTTATTACAGTTAAAACCAAACAATCAAACAACTTGTAACTTTCGAACGTAAGTAAGATTACAGTACTTATTAAATTTCAATATATTAATGTGTTATTCTTTAAAAGTATTATATTATAAAACAGGCTTACATCAAAAACTTTTTCCAGTTTAATAGAAATTTTCCCTTTCAATGAGGTGTAAAACATGTATATATCTTTAAGATAAATACGTAATTTTGTGTAAAGCTACATAAATGTGCGATCTACGGGAAATTAAACTTTAATTTTAGCATTTAAAAACATTTCAAACTTACCGCTTAATTATTAGGGGACATAAAAATAATAGAAGTTTTTTTTTGAGTTCGTTTACCGATTATAAATATTTTTTTAAGTTTTAGCATTACTAACAAGGAAGAATATTTTAAAAATATCCTTTTTTACGGTAAAAGCTGTAAACATAAAATAAAATAACTAAATATGAAATAATGTTACTATTCAAAAAAAGAATTTTATGGGTTTTGATAAATAATTTTGAATTTATTTAGAAATTGCCAAGAAATTAAAGATTTCTAGAAGCGTTCAATTATCCCAGGTGTCATCCTAGTTGCTCTTCTTTGAACCTACTATTAATTGAATGATTCTTTCTCAAAGAAGAAACTTCAAAACTGTACACAGTAAAGTAAATAATACCTCACAAGTGAACTATAAAGAAAAACAATAAAATACATATTCTTGTCTTTAATATTTCTACCCAATATGCTACTTAAAACCCTATTATCTAACTACAATTCACTGTTTAAATAGCTAAGATATTTCTAAATCACACCGTCAAGATCTTTATCTTGAACCACATTGATTAATGATTTCCCATTTAAATTGTAAAAAACCTACATGCATCATCTTATCTTTTGAATAGTTAAACATCATCTGTAAAATGTCTGGATAGAATTTTCAGTATCAAACAAAACGCTTTCCAAATAAAAATCAATTATAAGTTTAATCCTACAATTTAACTTTAGCCTAAAACCTGTGAAATGAGAGAAAAATCAAAATGTGAATTAAAACGTAGAAACAGTTACAAGTATACAAACCTACAATGTCTCACATTTAAAACTATTATTCCCTGAATACAGTCATTTAATATTAAAGAAACACACAAAAACAAAGTAGGAAACGAACTATTAAAAGTGGACAACAATGGATAAGTAGTCAAACCCCTTACACCATATACCTCCATAAACAGTGCCTAAAAATAGTTAATATATCTAATATAATAAATATTACTATTCAATATTAATAAAAGAACTTTTGCTGTATTTATGAACTCTAATAATCGAACAGAGCACCGACCTTTGATATTATGCTGTTAAAATAATCCCGTGGTTGCGTGAATTATTGTCAGTTATCACGTCGTACAATGTTAAACAGATATAGTGTAATATCAATAATTTGTCGTTACAATGTTTATTTACTGTAGCAATTTTTAAAACTTTCGAATATAAGTAACACTACAGTACTTATTAAATTGTAATATATCAATGTGTGTTATTCTTTAAAATATTATATTCTAATACAGGCTTACATCAGAAAACGTTTTCCAGCTTAATACAGATTTTTCTCTGTTCAGTAAGGTGTAAAACATGTATATATCTTTAAGATAAATACGTAGTTGTTTGTAGTTTTGAATAAAGTTATAGAAATGTTTGATCTGCGGGGAAATTATACCCTGAATTTTAGCACCAATAAACCATCTCAAACTTACCGCTGAGTTATTCAGAGGGTATAAAGATTATAGAAGCTTTTTTTTTAGTTTATTTAGTTATTATAAATATTAGTTTATTTTAAGTTACAGCACTTGTAGCAAAGAAGAATATTTCAAAAATATCCTTTTTTTTTTAGGTAAATACTGTTAACATGTAATAAAATAACAAAATATGGAAGAACGTTACTCCTTGATAAAAGAATCCTATGGGTTTTGACAATTATCAAAACAGTTTATCAACAATTTTTTGTTGTTGCTTATGTTAAAGGTATTTTGGTGTGAGGATATAAAAACAATGTAAGGGAACAAGCTTATTATAACAAATGTATAACAAGGTACACTAGAATACCAAAGATCCTATAAAATCAAAACTCTTGATAGGTCTTGTCAGTTAAAGCAGGCTTAGTGAGTCTAACTTTAAAAAAAACACCCAGCAAAATAGAGTATATAATTACTTTTTCAGTGACACATTGATTGAGAGACAAATTAAACAACAACACCAAATGCCAACTCTTTTCAGAACGAATAGTGGAATTAAACCGTCATTCCACTAACGCACTCGCTGCCCCACATGACATGATTTATATTTATTTGACTAAAACGGAACTCGAACACGGAACCTTACCTCTATAAACCAATACGATAATGACTAGCCGTTCTCGGCTCTAGGTGCTGTTAATGGTAAAGTTTTGGAACTAATTAACATCTATAATGATGATATAATCATTTGGACGATTACTATAAATAACTGAGACTTGAATTGAAATGTTGATAAATATATAAATATATTATTAATAATAAATACAAAAAAAAGATGTATTTTTATTATTTATACCTAATCTTTGAAAACCTTTTTGCACATATTCTGTTCTATGAAAGTACAAATAGTTTAATATCCACGATATTCGATGCATTAACGTTTCCCTCTTTGTAGCAGTATCAGGTTTTATTACGACCAGGAACAATGAGAGCAAGTTAGAAATATTAAAAATAATCAATTTTTCCTTCATTCACTAGATCTTATTAGCACATCTGTATTTTAGTGTAAAAAATGGCCTACCCATATAACATCGTTTGTTGTCATCTTGTATACACTTACACGTGGATAATCATCCTACAACAACTCCGAGCATCTTCAAAATTTAAACATATAAACTAAATTTTCCGTTTCATTACTATGAATATTGATGTCAAGTCTACGGACTTACAACGTTAAAATCAGGAGTTTGATTCCATTTGGCGGACTAAGTAGAGTGCCGTTGTTGCTTTGCTATAAGAAAAAATACAGAAACTCTCTAATTACTAAAACCAGAAATCGTAGAAGAGCTGTAGTACAATGGAATCAACATTTTTTTTTTTTTGAAATGTGTTTATTGCTGGCAGTAAGAAAGAAAACGTGTTTACTGTACGACGTCCAGGAGAAAAACGGGTGTGACAAGAAACGTAAATCCGATAATAACAAACTCAGTTTTAACTAGAGAATCTTCAACTCCAGAACTTTTTAGTTCATGGAATATACACTGAATCATTAGAGCTTCTCTTCCAAATCCTAACACTTGTTTATCTCTATATCATAACCACCTGTTTAACGGAAAATTTAATCCGATTCTCTAGAACAAGTGCATTCTACCAATAACGATGTCGTATAGCTTTGATAGTTAGAACAAGTGTTTATAGTGTTAAGAAACGAATTAATTTGTGCTGCTCTTTGAAGTAAAACACAAAGCTAAACAATGGGTTATCTACGTTCTACACACAACAGGTATCGCAACCTAGTTTCTTGCATTATAATTCTCCAGATAAAAGGCTGTGCCCCAGAGGAAGGATTTGGTTACACTGATATTTAAGAGAAAAAGTGTCACTTATGTATTCTAGAAAAGAAAGCGTTTTAAAAAAGGTTCATTTGGACTTGGTAATCCTTGATATTTTTACCAACAGCTCAGGATGAAAATTAAAATATTTTTGTTTTTATTTTAAGGAAAATCTTTTTATTCCGTTAAAGTATGGAAAAAGTACATATTTTATTGTTTATGAAGCCATTACGTTTATATATTGCAATTTGTCAACTTAGTATGATTTTTAAAATAGCTTTTTCAACATATAAATTACCACAGCAAAATATAATAGAATCAGAATAAAGCTGAATAGATACCAATATCATAAGGACAAGCCTGAAGTAGTATATAAATGTTCGTGTGTGTGTGGCCTCCATAATTCCAAGAGGACTGAACCTAGAAACCTGAAATTTTGCGTGCGTTTTAAAGTGGATCCAGAATGTGTGCACTTGGGTGTTATTCACGAGTGTGCCTGCATATGTGATTCTTGGTATACCCTGTGGTCAATCGGGGAGATTAACAACTTCTAATATATGGAAAAGCCAATGCGTTTCAACAATAGCCTTTACGTCAAATTGCTTAGCAACAACAAGAAAACCTGATTAACGAAACCGAGAAAGCTCATATCTGCAGCGTGAATCAGACATATTAAGAAGAAAAGATTATTATTGGAAAATAAATATGTTTTATTACAGATAACAGTTCTTTATTATTATATAGAAAAAATAACTCAGTATTATTAGATCCTTTATTTATGAAATTAAAGTGTCTTTTAGCCTCCAATATGCTCTGCATAAATAATGCAAAATCTAATACTGACATAAAATTATTAATAAATGCATATTTTTCATCATAAAAAAATCTATGATTTGACTGACAAGAAAGAAGTTTCTGTGAAGCAATGTGCGGTGTTATATTGAATGATTAAAACATATTTGTTTTATAAAAAATTTTACACTTAATATTCGACCTAGACAGCATGTTTTGATTTTACATGGTTAGGAAAGAATACAGTTTTTTACACTGACAAGAAAAAGCAGAACTGTGGGAAAAAAATAGATCACGTTAATAATAACAATTATATAATTTTATTCAAAAAATACTAGAAACAACATTCGTTTTAATTAAATGATCTTTGTACATACGCCATGACAACATATATATAAAAATATAATCACATGCTGCTAATAATCCTAATGTCAAACTTAAACAGTTTGCTTGTTTGAGAATTTCGCGCAAAAGTAGAGTTGAATTTGCGAAAATCTTGCCTAATGTAAGACGCGGGGAAACAGTTTATTATTGTTTGTTTGCTACAGTTAGTACATAAGAAGATATAATAGTGACAAACGCTTCTTAATCGAAAAACTAGAGATACTTGACATGAAACGTTCACAGATTTAGAATCTTATGCGGGTTAACACCAAATATGTTCCCACTTTCAGCCTTAGTGGCGTTATAAGTTACCATCAATTCCACTATTCGTTGGTTAAGAATAGCCCAGCTTTTTTTCTTACACTGTAATGCATGCTATTAAAACCATTAATTAATTATTATAAAAGCAAGAATACATATATTTTACTTTACAATAATGCAATATCTTAAGTTTCATACGAAGGATTTTTAGAAGGTTCTAAGAACGAAATAATAATTCCTTTTTTTTTGTTAAATAACTGTTTAAAGAATACGCTCACAAGTAGTACTGTAATAGAACAATATCTTTAAGTACCACTGAAACATCAATATTGCAAATATTGTTAATAATAAAGCTCGTAAATTCTATATCTCAAATCACAGGAACAACAGCATAAGAAACTAATGACAAAACATTATCGTTAACATACGGAGTTTGGTTAATGACAAAATAAATCTACTTGTATACATAATATTGTCCAACATCTACATCTCACCAAGTCTGTTTCAATGTTCTATTAAACACTGCTATAACAACTCCGCCCAGATTGTTCTACAGACTTCATACTCTCCATGACCAGTAATAAAAGTGTCTAGGTGACGTCATATGGACGTCAATCTTGCATTCTCCACTAACTGAGTTCTCTATAAAAGCAGTCAGCCTATCCTATCTGGTAGTCAGTCAAGAGCACTGAACGAGTCCCACCAGCAATTTAAAGATCCTACCTGGAAGAATAGTGGAACTTTCAGCTGAGTCTCTGATTTACTCTACAGGTAAATTCATATCTCTTAACTTATACACAACCAAATCTGTACTTCAGTAACAACGTGTTATAATTAATAGTTGAAAACATTCATGGTGTGTTTGTTTATTTGAATTGTTATAGTGGATGGGAAAATGTTATACCTTTAAAAACGTAATATTCTATATTCATGAATCTCATATAGTTCCATAATATTTGACATATACCTTTTATCTTCTTAGAATAACTTTCACATTTTAATCTGTATGTGTAAATATGCTTTTTAGGTTTTTACCCTTAGAAGGTACGAACAAATTACTTCTGTTGTACCGTCTAGGACAGAAGAGATCAATATCAGTGAGCATAAAATGATTGTCTGAAAAACTGAAATATACAACACTAATTTTTTAACTTCGGGTGTATGTAGAGGTATATGATACAACGCAATGTGACGCTAATTACCAGATCAATCGTTTGACTAGTACGTCAATTGAACGATCAGTTGTTAGCTGCTATTTGACTTTCATTAGAGCGATGTAACTTACAACTATACTTTTAGATAATATTATCACAAAATATGTTGGCGAATGCTGTTCACTTTTTGTCTTGCTTTTAGACTGTTAGTGTAACTATGGATTGATATCTATTTTTTGTAGCTTTCCGCGAAATTCTAAGACAAATAATGTACAAAATATTACATGGCCATTACAGTCACATGTGCCTTCGATATACAGGTAACAAAGCCTGTTACTTGTAACAGATGTAACATTACATTAAGTGCGAGGATCTTAAGTTCAGAGACTATCAGTCTTACTACAATGTAATTTTGTTTATAGTGTTGTTTTCATATGGTCGTTTGGTTGTGATAATAAAAGAAAGTGGCAGATCAAAAATGGTTGGAAGTTTACGTTAATAAAATTATAAATTCTAGTGATATGTTATCAAATAGACTTAATTTCGTTAATAGCATAGAAAGAAGGCAAACTTACTAGTCTTCAAAAGGGCCTTTTGTGCTTTTATTTAAGTTACGTGTTTGTAATAATAAGTTTAGATAAAGTTTGGATACGTTGTTGTAATTCCATATTTCAATATTAATATAAATGTGCAACATATCAATTTAATGAACTATAGATCTAAACAGCATGTCCTCTATATCTTGTGTAGTTTTTGGTGTCTTAATTTCTCTGCTATCTGCAGACTTTATCAAAATTGGACATAATGTGATATACTTTATCTAATACCATTATTAACTTATACTTTGTGTCCTTTATTCTTATATAGACACTATGGTCAAAATATCAGTAATCGTTGGTTTCATTATCATGTTTCTCCTGATGTCAGCCTTGTCAGCTTCCTTGCCTCAGTACAGGTAGGTTATAGAATATAGTTTTTTATACATATATCTTAAATTAGTGTTATACTTTACTCTTAGTTAGTGTACTCCAGTTATACTATAGGGTGAGATATCTGATTGTACATACATACACACTTTATAAGTCTTATGTACGAAAGCATTGAATTAATAATAACAACCCTATTGAGCCGAATAGATATTTCATTACACAACATACTTACCTTAAACTATGTAAGTTAGAATTACTTTAGATTTAATTACTAAATTGTGAAGAAAGAACTACAATTGGTAAATTATCTTTCTTTAACATCACTTTAGATTATTACCTTCTACAGCCTTGTTATCATGTTTGCTTTCGAATTCGTATTTCGTATTCAGCTAAGGAACGTTTATAACTATAGCTATATATAATCCTATTCGTTTAAAAGTGACTAAATAGTGAAAGAGTACTGGTTAATGGCTGCCTCATATTTTCTATTGTAAATATCACACTATTCAATTTTATTACCAAAATCACGCTTCAGGCGAGAGAAGTCATTCTTAACATTACCTCATTTTCGTATTTCCAACTGAGAGGTGTAATTTCAAAAGGATTTGCTAATATCAAATAGAATCCAAACCAACTACTTTTGCTTTTAAAGGGAAAACTGCTTATTCCAGGTCTCTTAGAATATGAGTTTCTGTCGCTGACTGCACATTGTACATTATAAATAGAAAGTAAATGCTTCAGTCATTTATATTGTTCCATTGAGACAAATAACGTTTTCCAATTAAAGAAATGATAAGTAGTTGGGTGTTATGTAACAGCATTTGTATCTTATATTTGTAATATTACAGTGAATCACATAACTGAGAGCCGCGAACTACAGTAAAAATGTAGTTTTATGCATAGCTGAAACTAATCTCACTTTCTTACGAAGGCACCGAATATTTAATTACAACATCAATATCTCAGGATGTTGTTACACAGAACTAGGTATTTCTGATTTTTCTAAACTCACTTTTAATTAAGTAGATATTTAAGTGAGCTTTATTCTCTTCCACTAGCGATCGGTAAAACATTATCTGTATTGACATAAGAGTGATAGAAATTATTCTGACTGATGTAAACACGTGCTGACTGAGATGTTTTATAAAAATAACGTGTCTTTATGTACGACGTACTTAAATTATTTCCGATTGTAGCATAACGGTAAACACGAACCTTTACATTGAAAACAAGGTTCTTTCACTGAAATAGTCATGATTTAAATCATTATGTAAACTAAGGGTTCCTGAGCTACGTTTAAAATTACATTAATGAAATACTTTTATCTAAAACTATTAATATCTATTTAACAACAATAGACAAAGTAAATTTCTGTTTCACATTTCTTTATTAGTAGAATTACGTATAATAATTTATTAGGTTAGTCTTGAAGTGAGTTTCATGTTCTATGTTCAGTTTCTCCATCATGTAGCCTGAAGAGAGAAAAAAAAATCAAATCGACATCTGGGTAACAACCTTTAAATATTATGAACTACTTCAGCTTTCCAATTATCGATAATTGTCAACTTTCATTCCAAAAATACAATCTATTTTACATATTTATCCAAGAGTGAACCACATCCTTTGTTGATATTATAAATTTCAAATAATGATAAAACTCCTGTAACCATTTTTTTTTTAATTTGGAATAGATATATTTCCTTCCAAAGAAGATGGTGTGAAGATAATACATTAGTTCGAAATGTATGGATTTGTCCTTTTTATAAATTTTCCAAACTTCATAATATGGGTCATATAATGTGAGGCTGAATATTTTTTATCAGTGTATCGTAAATCCTTAATTTGAATCAGAGAAAAAGAGGTAAAATACAGATCGCATGCATAATGTAAAAAACAATTTAAAAATAGGATGGCTTTCATCTCATAATTAAAATGTTCGTGATTTCTTCTCTTTGGTTACGTTCATTCTGCTCTTCAGCTTCGGGAATTTCTCTGTCTGTTTGAGCCAATTACTACAGCAAATAAAGTAAATATGCTTTTAGCAACATACACAAGAACTTTACTGGATAAAATACATTGGTCTGTGATTTGATCCGCAAATATAGTCGATAAATCTGGAAACTTATGTAAATTTAGTTTCTACAGCTTTACAGAGAAATAATGCACTCATTTCTGGTAGAATTATTGGCTATTGTTAAACATAACAAACTAGTAGGTATATGGATTAGAGAGAACTCAATACAAGTCATTGGTAATTGGCATATACTCCAAATATCCTACACTTCTTTTTCTTTAGAAAAAAAAGTACTTATTATTCTCGAACAAGGGTACTCTACATCTAGATAAGAAAAATAAGGTTAATTATGACGCCGTAACTTCCTACCTAGAAATTTATTTCTCCATAATAATATTTCTCGATATACTTTGTTTCCTTATGTTCCCGAAACACCAATAATTATGTAGTACCATCTCAGGTTCATATCACGAAAATACATTATGATTTTGTTGTAATTTTATCTAGATTTATTCTTCAATAAAAAGTTTCATGTTGCAAAATGTACCTTTGACTATTCCTGTGAGGTAGTTCTCTTTCACATTATTGACTAATATGCTTTTAGGTTTCAACGCGCTCTATGGAAAATTGAACATCCTGATGAAGCAAGGCGAGTATTGAACGGAGTAGTGGAGAGTCTGCTCGCTTCTGAAAGTGGTAAAACGTACGTAAAAACTGTATTTGTCATTTAATGTTTTGAAATCTCTGTACTTATAATTATTTGATTATAAGAAAAAGTATCTATAAAACACGAAAAGCCTTAAGAAACTGTTATTGCATTCTATTACTAATAAATATTAAAATATTCGATGAAATTGAAAGAAAAAGGAAGACAGAGGTAAACTAGAGCTAAATATTTCACTGAACAATCATAGCAGCTTTCAGAACGAAGACTTTTCTGGTCTACAACTATTTTTCTTTCACTATTCAGTTTAATAAAGAAATATTATTCGGATGTATAAAATATTTTCCTTATACGTGTAAATTGATTTAAGAAATATTTGACTAAAATGTAATGAACTGCAAACATCACACAGTAAATTCACTATTTATCTGTAATACTGTTCTGTTGAACAGTTTTTGTTGTTAAATGTGTTTTTTTATAATAATCCACATTGGGCTATTTCCTGATCCCAACGAGAGGAATCGAGCCTCTGATTTGTTGTTAAGTAAACAATACAACATGTTTTGATTATCTTTAATTCCGATATTATTTAGTGAGAAGCGAGGACTGGACTTAGGATTGTCCCGTGGATTTTCTGGAAGCCAAGCTGCTAAACATCTCATGGGATTAGCTGCTGCCAATTTTGCTGGTGGACCTGGTAGGCGGCGTCGCGACGTAAGCAACGAAGAATGAATGATAGAATTTGAGCTATTGTCAAATGTGAAGTCTTAAACAAAATTTTAAAAAATTGCATTTTAAGGGGATGTTCGACATTATAAATGTAATATAGTGTACTTGTAAGAATAAAGTACTTTCTGCACAAAATACGGTTTTCTTTCTTTCTTTATTTTTTGACAGCATCTTTTGTGGTAGATCATATAAGACGTTCATTTTAAGGATAAGAAATGTCTGGATACATTTACTTAGTTATTGTTTTTGATTTTGTTTTGTCTATTACTCGGTGTCCTAATCTTATATTTGTTTAAATACGAAGCTTTGTTTTATTTTAATTATTTATTTACTTCCTACCCTCAACAAGTAACGATATTGTGCTTGGTTTTATGATACAAGTTTATAACTCTACTGCTATTTAATATTTTGCTATTGCTTTTTTAATTGGTATAAACCATCATAATGTAAATGAGAAACTAAATTACACATAAGCTTGAATGCTTTAATTTCTACTATTTGGTTCTAAATTCGATTATGAAATACATACCAATATTTTGGCTAAAAGAGCTGTATTTACTTACTATGAGTATTGTTGTTGAAATGTTAAACGTGCAGGTAATTGCAAGCACGCTGTTTATTAAACTGTTAGAAATTAAAGTTTGATTAATTTATTAAATGGAAAATACAATTTGAGTAAAATTGCATATACAGATTACATAATTGCCCTATTACGCAAGGGACTTCCTATATTTGTTACAAATAATATGGAGAAGTCCAGAAAAAGGATGGAAAACTTTAAAGATAATATTCAACCTTAATAAAATTTGGTTTTTTGTAGATTATTTGAACTTATCTTTTAATATTATTTCAGTAAATAATCTGCCTTTTCTACTTTTGTATTTAGAACACAGAGAATCTACACTCATGACTGTTACTTAAAAATAGTAATTTATTTTAAACCAGTAGCCAAGTATAGGTGATATGATATTGGTATCATTGATGGATTGTACATGACACATTATAATACATTATATATGGTATCATGAAGAAATTTAAAAAAATATGAAAATACATCAAGGTTTTCTTCCTACATATCTAAGAATTATCAGCAATATTATGCAACATAATTAAAAAATCTTAGAATGTAGTGTAACATTTTCTACCTGTTCTTAGTTAAATAATATTTTCACATGTATAATTGTTAAAGTATCAGAAGTTGATGAATGTGAGGTTTATAATACGGTTTATGCGTGTAGACGATTTTACACTGTGTCAAAGAACAACAAAATATTCTACAAAAAATATAAATTAACTGAGTCGGTCTTTGTAAAACATTTGTCAAACACATTTAAAAATATATATTTCAATAATGTTAAACTAACACCTGAGGTGAAATTAAAATATTAATTATATATTATAGAACCTACAAAATTGAAAAACAGATCACTGTGATGAACAGGGACATGGGTTTAGCTTCATAACAAACGAAGTACGTGGTATTTATTTAAATTATTGGCATGGCCTAGCGTGTTAAGGCGTGCGACTCGTAATCTGAGGGTCGCGGGTTAAATTCCAGTCGTACCAAACATGCTCGTTTTTTCAGTCGTGGGGGTATTATAATGTTACGTTTACTCCCACTATTCTTTGGTAAAAGAGTAGCCCAAGAGTTGACGGTGGCTAGTGATGACGAACAGCCTTCCCTCTACTCTTACACCACTAAATTAGGGACGGCAAGCGCAGATAGCCCTATAGTAGAGTTACATGATATTTAAACCAAAGCACTGTCAGTTGTATATTTATGAAACTACATCGCATGTTGTAGGTGGATTTTCACCAAAATTGCTGTGAATGTTCATTTGTTCCAGAGAACGAATTTAAACAATTACCTCACTTCTTATTAATGGATGTTCACTAAACTTTGTATGAAGTTTCACGGGTCCGTGAGAAGAAACATAAATATTCAGTTTAAATTTTGCGGTTTTTGTCACAACCTTGTTTTCTTCCTTTCTTAATTTATTCTACCGGTTTCGTTACTTCAAATATCATTCTTCAGGAAATAGTTTTACTTAGATTCTATAACCAATTTACATACAAATACCGTTTTAAACTAAAAATTAAAACTATGTTATAAAGTTTATGTACAGATTAATTACAAGTGATCAAAAAGAAATAAAGGTTGAAATAAAGATGAATCTTTAGTAAAAGGTAAATCAGAGTTATACCTGTTCAACAAATAAGTCCCTAAGTATAGTTAATTTGTGAAAAAATTGAATTATGTTATGTTACTGAAAACAAGTAAAGGATAATTTATCACTACAAGAGCGGAAATCGCACTAAACCTCAAATGTTCCAACTTAATAACTCCAAAAATTCATAAAAATGAACAAGCAATTTTATAACAAGATAACGTATAAAAATTTCAGTAATTTTATTGGTTTACCAAGAAATGGTAGGTTTAAACAAATTCAAATGGAAAACTTTGATATCAAAACACTACCTTTTTTTTTTGACGAATTTAAAATGATTTTGTTTTCATAAAGGAAGAGATTATCAGAAAAAACTTCAGGAATTGGGTACCTTTATGTACTTCCTCAAATATAAAAATCAAACGAGGTTAATAACTTATTGTTCGAATTAAAAAATGAATACATTAATATCAGCAAACCTCCAGATATTTCAGAAAGCTCGATTGTGGGTAGAAATTAAGTATATTATATAACATTTAAATCACGTTTTAGACATATTATTAAAATAATTTTATTTCATATTCCTATTGTTATTAAAATAATTTTGAATTTGTTTAGAAGTTGCCATGATATTAAAGATTTCTAGAAAAGTTCTATTATTTCAGGTGTCATCCTAGTTGCTCTTCTTTGAACCTACAAATAATTGAATGATTCTTTTATAAAGAAGAAACTTCAAAACTGTACACAGTACAGAAGACAATATCTTACAAGGGATCTATACAGAAAAACAATAAAATATACTTTTTTTGTATTCAATATTTCTACCCAATATGCTAAATCAAATCCTAGTAGCTAGCCACAATTAATTAGCTTAAGATATTTCTAAATCACCAAGATCTTTATCTTCAACCACAATATTTAATGATTGTAAAAAGATTTAATGATTTAAATTGTAAAAAAGAATATTTCAATTGTGTAAACCTGTATGCATTATCTTGTCTTTTGGATAGATAAACACCATCTGTCATGTTTGAGCTCAATGTATCAAATAATGTAAGTGTCCCTGAAAGTCTACAGTATCATTGATATAGTTAGCCTACCAAAACATCTTTATATCATCTGCACACTTCACTATTTTGTTAGTCATTCCAAGGTCAATATCAATCACAAACAGCAGTCGATCCAGCACAGAGACCTGAGGTACATCATTGTTACTGTGACACAGTTAGATCTAACTATATTTATTACTACTCTTTGTCTTTTACTTTTAAACAATGTCGGGAAATTTGATAAACAAGGCTTTCAATAGTGAACCACGCTGGTTTTTTGACACTATATCAAACTGCTTTAAGCGCATCTTCAACCACACTATTTAAACTACAGGTGTAAGTTTAACTGACATATAATTTCTTGATCAATGTTTATCACCTTCTTTAAATATTGGACAAACATTAACCAACTTTCAATATTCTAATACTCTTCCACAACTCATTGATATATATAAAATATTAGCTCCTGGATAACAAAAAGTTTTAGTTTATTTTATGACTGTGTTTGAAGAAAGTTAATGTATCTAATTCATCAGATATCACTATTCAAAGTGAGTGAAAGAAATTTTGCTTTTTTTAATAAATTTTACTATTCTTGTATAGCACAGAAACCTGATATTATACTGTTATAATAGTCGCTCTGTGATGTACTTTACTCGGAGCTACAATGTGGTGTGAGACAAAAATAGTCATAGTGTCATAGAAATAACTTATTATTAGAACATTTAGTTACAATAACAAATTTTGATACTTTCCATTTTAATTAATACTACTATATTCATTAAATTGTAATATTTCAATACATCCTGTTATTTTAAAGTATTTTATTGAGGTTTTATTGAGAAGCAATTTTTAAAACTTTCGAATATAAGTAACACTAAAGTACTTATTAAGTTTTAATATATCAATGTGTATTATTCTTTAAAAGTATTATATTCCAAGAAAGGCTTACATCAGAAAAAATGTTCGAGTTTAATAGAAATTTTTCACTGTCCAATAAGACGTGAAACATATATATATCTTTAAGATAGATTTGTAGTTGTTTGTAGTTTTGAATAAGAAAATATTGCAATAATATTTTTTTTTATAATGCATGTTAATAAAAACATTAATTAATTATTTAAAGAGCAAGTTTAGAAATATTTAATTTGTACACAAATGCAATATCTTATATTTAATACGAAGAATTTTTAGGAGATTCTAAGAACAAAATAATAATTTCTATTAAATTACGTAAGCGATTGAAGAATACGCTAACAAGTATAGTGCAATCGAACAATATCTTTAAGTACCACTGAAATATCAATATTGTGAATGTTGTTGATAATAAAGCTCGTAAATTCCATATTTCAAATCACAGGAACAACAGCATGAGAAACTAATGGCAAAACATTATCGTTAACATTCGGAGTTTAGTTAATGACAAGATAAATCTACTTGTATACAGAATATTGTCCAACATCTACATATAACCACGTCTGTTTCACTGTTTTATTTAACACTGCTATACCAACTCCGCCCAGATTGTTCAACAGATCTTATACTCTCCATAACCAGAAATAAAAGTGTCCAGGTGACAATATACGGACGTCAATCTTGCATTCTCCACTAACTGAGTTCTCTATAAAAGCAGTGAGCCTATCATATCAGGTAGTCAGTCAACAGAACTGAACGAGTCCCACCAGTAGTCTCAAGATCCTACCTGGTTAAATAGTGGAACTTTCAGCTGAGTCTCTGCTTCACTCGAAAGGTAAATTCACATCTTTTAACTTATACACACTATCAAATCAGTACTTCAGTAACAACGTGTTATAATCAACACTTGAAAACATTCATGGTGGGTTTGTTTATTTGAATTTTTTTAAATGGATGGTAAAGTGTTATACCATTAAAAACGTCATATTCTATATAAAAAAAAACTAAATCCATATTAATTTCGTGTCGGTTTAATGTAATCATTCATGAATGTAATACTGTTCCGTAATGTTTGACTAATACTTTTTATGTAGTTAGAGTAATTTTCACATTTTAATCTGTATGTGTAATTATGCTTTCTAGCTATTTAAGTTTAGGAGCTACTAACAAAGTACAATAAAACTTCTGTTTTACTCTCTCTGACAGAAGAGATTAATGACGCGAACCATTAGTGAGCAACAAATAACTGTAGGAAAAAAACTGAAAAATACAACATAATTTTTAACCTCCTGGTGTATGTAGAGTTATATCCTGTAACGGAATGTGACGCTAAATACCAAATGAATCGTTCGACTAATACGCCAATTGAATGATCAGTAGTTTGCTGCTATTTGCTGTTCTTTTGGAGTGAATGGCATGTAAGAGTGACGTAACTTACAACGATTCTACTAGATAATATTATCTCAAGATTTGTTAGCGGAACCTCTTCACTTGTTGTTTAGCTTTTAAACTGTTAGTGTAACTATCGATTGATATCTATTTTGTGTAGATTTTCGCAAAATTATAAGACAAATAAAGTACAAAATATTACACGGCCATTACAGTCACATATGCTTTCGATATACAGGCAACAAAGCCCATTACATTAAGTGCGAGGATCTTAACTTCAGAGACTATTAGTCATACTAGATTGTAATTTTGTTTATAGTGTTGTTTTCATAGAGTCGTTTGGTTGTGATAATAAAAGAAATTGGCAGACTGAAAATGGTTGGAAGTTTGTGTTAATAAAATGATAAATCCTAGTAATGTGTTATCAGATAGACTTAATTTCGTTAATAGCACAGAAAGAAGGCAAACTCACTAGTCTTCAATAGGGCCTTTTGTGTTTTTATTTAAGTTGCGTATTTGTAACAACAATTTCAGATAAAGTTTGGATACGTTGTTGTAACTCAATATTTCAATATTAATATAAACATGAAAAATGTCCATTTAATGAACTATAGATCTAAACAGCATGTCCTCTATATCTTGCGTAGTTTTTGGTATCTTAGTTTCACTGCTATCTGCAGACGTAATCAAAATTGGTCATAATGTGATATACTTTATATAATCTTGTTATTAACTTGTACTTCGTGTTCTTTATTGTTATATAGACACTATGGTCAAGGTATCAGTAATCGTTGGTTTCATTATCATGTTTCTCCTGATGTCAGTCCTAACGGAAGCCTCAGTACAGGTAGGTTACAGAATATTCTCATTATTTTCAAGTATAAGTCTCTTGTACATACACCTTAAATTAGTGTTATACTTTAATCTTATTTAGTATACTCCAGTTATATTATCGAGTGAGATATACGATTGTATATTTTATATGTCTTATGTACGAAAGCTTTCAATTATTAATAAGAATCCTATTGAACCGAGAAGATATTTTAATGCAACGTAGTTATATTAAGTTCTATATGATTAAAATTATTTTAGATTCAATTACCAGATTCTGAGGACAGAACACCTAATAGTTAAATTATCTTTCCTTCATACCAGTTTAGATTATTACTTTCTACAGCGTTGTTGTCATGTTTGACTTCGAATTCATATCTCGCATTCGACTAAAGGACGTTTGTAACAACAGCTGTATATCTCCTATTCGGTTAAAAGCGACTAAGTAGTGAACTAGTTCTGGTTAATGGCTGCCTCATATTGTCTATTATTGTAAATATGACGCTATTCAATTTAAATACCAAAATAACTCATGAATAGTTGCAGGTGAGAAAACACATTCTTAAAATTATCTCATTTTAGTATTTCCAACATAGAAGTGTAATTTCAAAAGGATTTGCTCATATCAACTAGAACCCAAACCAATTACTTTTCCTTTAAAAGGGAAACCTGCAAATTCAGATCTCTTGGAATATGAGTTTTTGTTGCTGACTGCCCATTATACATTATAAATAGAAGCTAAAACCTTGAGTCATTTCTATTGTTACGTATAGACAGGTAACGTCTCGGTCCGGCATGGCCAGGTCCGTTAAGGCGTGCGACTCGTAATCTGAGTGTCTCGGGTTCAAATCCCCGTCGCACCTATCATGTTCCACCATTTTAGTTCTGGGGGCGTTGTAACGTGACGATCACTCCCATTATTCGTTGGAAAAAAGTGGCCCAAGGGTTGGCAGTGGGTGGTGATGACTAGCTGCCTTCTCTCTTATGTTAGACTGATAAATTAGGGACGGGTAGCGCAGATAGCCCTCGAGGAACTTTGCGCGAAATTACAAAAACAACAACAAACAAATAGATGACGTCTTTCAGTGGAAGAAATGATAAATAGGTGGGTGTTATGTAACAGCATTTGGATCTTATATTTGTAATATTACAGTGAATCACATAACTGAGAGCCGCGAACTACAGTAAAAATGTAGTTTTATGCATAGCTGAAACTAACCTCACTTTCTTACGAAGGCACCAAATATTTAATTACAACATCAATAACTCAGGATGTTGTTACACAGAACTAGGTATTTCTGATTTTTCTAAACTCACTTTTAATTAAGT
Organism: Tachypleus tridentatus; assembly: GCF_004210375.1. Classification (NCBI taxonomy): domain Eukaryota; kingdom Metazoa; phylum Arthropoda; class Merostomata; order Xiphosura; family Limulidae; genus Tachypleus; species Tachypleus tridentatus. The sequence goes on along the minus strand of NC_134825.1, from coordinate 23,493,501 downwards.
AGATATTTATGTGAGCTTTATTCTCTTCCACTAACGATCGGTAAAACATTATCTGTAGTGACATAAGAGTGATAGAAATTATTTTGACTATTTAAACACGTGCTGACTGAGATGTTTTATAAAAATAAACGTGTCTTTATGTACGACGTACTTAGTTTATTTGGATTGTAACATAACGATAAACACGAAGCTTTACAATGAAAATAAGATTCATTTCCAGTCACGTTTATTATTTAAATTATTATGTAAACTAAGGGTTCCTGAGCTACGTTTAAAATTACATTAATGAAATACTTTTATCTAAAACGATTAGTCTCTATTTAACAACAATACACAGGGTAAATTTCTGTTTCATAATTCTTTATTATTACAATTACGTATAATAATTTATTATGTTAGTTTTGAGGTGAGTTTTATGTCCTATGTTCAGTTTCTTCATCATGTAGCCTTAAGAGAGAAAAAAAAAACAAACCAGTACGCCATCTGGAGAACAAACTTCGAAGATTACAAACTACTTCAGCATTCCATTAGAGAAATACAACCTATTTTACATTTTTTCCCAAGAGTGTACCAAATCCTTTTTCATAAAATCAATTTGAAATAATGATTATGAAAATCCGTAATAATTTTTCTTATTTAGAATATATATATTTCCTCTAAAACGGGATGAACTGAAGATACTTCATCATTTCGAAATGTTTGGATTTATCTAATTTATAACTTTCCTAAACTGCACAATATGGGTCAAATAATTTGAATCTGAATGTGTATTAGAAAGGAATTAATGGGTTTATGAAAATACTTTTAAACCATTTCTAAGTATATTCTTATTTTAGTAATAATTTTCTATTTCTTAGCGTATTGTAATTTACCAGATTAAATCAAAGAAAAACTGGTAAAAAAACGGATCGCATGCATAATGTGAAAGAAAGATAGAAATAGGTTATTTTTCTCCTCATATTTTGAGTTTCCGTGAATTCGTCACTTTGGCTAAGTTGCAAAAAAGAATTTTCACTTGTTTAATAATTCTGTTTAATCAACTGTTGTTCAACTGTGCTCACGTTTCTCTTCATCTTGGGTAATTTCTCTGTTTGAGCCAACCAACTAACCTGAGTCTACTTTTAGGAACACAAAGAAGAACCTTTTTTTGATAGATTGAATTGGTCTGTGATTTGTTCCACAGATGGAGTCGATAAATATGAAAAAATCTATGTAAATTTAGTTTGTGTAGTTGTACACAGAAATAATGCACTCATTTTTAGTAGGATTTTTGGCTATTGATAAACACCACAAACTAGTAAGTATATCTTTTTTGATATTTAGTTTACATGTCCTACACCCATTTGTTTTTCGGGCCTTGCAAAAGTACATATTATTCTCGAACAACGGAACTCTACATCTATATATGAAAAATAAAATTAATTTTGACGTGTTATCTACGTCCGTAGAAATTTATTTCTCGATAATAAGTTTTTTCCTTAAACTTTGTGTCCTTATGTCGTCAAAACACCAGTAATTATGAATTACCCTCTGTGGTTATTATCATGAAAATAATTTATCGTAACTTTATGTAGTTTTATCCTTGAAAAACAAGTTGAAAATGCGCAAAATGCACCTTTAACTATCCCCGTAAGGTATTTCTGTTTCACATTATTCCATAATGTATGTTTAGATTCCAACGTGCTCCAGTGGAAATAGAACATCCTGATGAAGTGAGTCGAGTATTGTACGGAGTAGTGGAAAGTCTGCTTGCTTCTGAAAGTGGTAAAACGTACGTAATAAAACTGTATTTGTTATTTATTGTTTTGAAATCGCAAAACTTATAATTAATTAAATATCAGAGAATATATATAAGAAAACGATCAGCCTGATGTAACTGTTACCTTATATTGTTAATAAATATTCAAATATACGAGAAAAATTGAAAGGGAAACGAAAAAAGAGGTAAACTGGTGCTAAATATTACACTGAACTAACAAAGCAGCTATCAGAGCGAAGACTCTTTCAGATCTAGAACTGTTTTATTCTTTTAATATGGAGTTTAATTAACAAATATCTTTTCGGAAGTAAAAAATATTTTCCTCTTATATGTAAGTTGATATAAAAAACTTTGACTGAAATGTAATGAACTGCAAACATCACACAGTAAATTCACTATTTATCTGTAATACTGTTCTGTTGAACAGTTTTTGTTGTTAAATGTGTGTTTTTCTTATAGTAATCCACATTAGGCTATTTCCTTATTCCAACGATGGGAATCGAGCCCCTGATTTGTTGTCAAGTGAACAATACAACATGTTTTGATTATCTTTTATTCCGATATTATTTAGTGAGAAGCGAGGACTGGATTTAGGATTGTCCCGTGGATTTTCTGGAAGCCAAGCTGCTAAACATCTCATGGGATTAGCTACTGCCAATTTCGCTGGTGGACCTGGTAGGCGGCGTCGCGACGTCAGCAACCAAGAATGAATGATAGAATTAGATCTATTGTTGAATCTCGAGTCTTCAATAAAATAATAGAAATTTCACATTTTAACTGGATGTTCCATATTATAAATATGGATACAATTTTCAGTAATTTTTTCATTTTGTGTTTTTTTATTACTTGGTGATTTAAATCTTATGTTTCTTTAAATATGAAGCATTGTTTTATTTTAATTAATTATTCATTTACTGCGCTCAACAAGTAACGATATTCATGGAGGTTTTATGAAAGTTTTTACTGCTATTTAAACTATTGATATTGTTTCTTTAATTGATATAAAGCATGATAACATAAGTGACAAACTATATTACACCTAAGCTTGTATGCTTTAATATTAAATATTTGGTACTAAATTCGATTGAGAAACACGTACTAGTATTTCGGCTGCAAGAGCTGTATTTACTTACTTCGAGTATTGTTGTTGAAATGTTAAACGTGCAGATAATTGCAAGCACACTGTTTATGGAAGTGTTAGAAATGGAAGTTTGATTGATTTAATATATGGGAAACACGATTTGAGTAATACTGGATATACAGAGTGCCAAACTGCCCTATTACGCATGGAATCTCGTAGATTTGTAACAACTAATATAGGAAGTCCAGAAAAAGGATGGAAAACTTTAAAGATAATGTTCAACCTTAATAAAATTTGGTTGTTCGTAGATTATTCTAACTTACCTTTTAACATTATTTCAGTAAATCATCTGCCTTTTCTACTTTTGTATTTAGAACACAGAGAATCTACACTCAAGACTGTTACTTAAAAATAGTAATTTATTTTAAACCAGTAGCCAGGTGCAGATGATATGATACTGAAATAATTAAAGGAATATACATGATACATGATAACACATTCAAAATGGTATTATACAGAAAAATGAAAAATGTGAAGTTAATTACATCAAGGTTTTTTCCTATATGTCTAAGAATTATCAGCAAGAATATGCAAGATAATAAAAAACATTAAAATTTAGTGTAATATTTTCTACCCGTTGTGAGTTAAATAATATTCTCACATGTGTAATAGATAAGGTATGAAAAGTTGATGAGTTTGAAGTTTATGATACTGTTTATGTGTGTGGACGATTTTACATTGGATCAAAGAACATCAAAATGTTCAATAAAAATATAAATTTACTGAGTCGGTTTTGTAAACAGGTGCCAAACATATTTCTTAATATACATTAGAATAATGATCAACTAATAACTAAGGTAAAATTAAAATCTTAATTAAATATTGGGGAACAATAAAAACTGAAAAAGTGAACATTCCGATGAAGAGGGACGTTGGTTCATCTTCATGAGAAACGAAGTATTTGGTATTTGTTTGATAAGTGTACATCACATCAGAGGAGTGTAAAGCTGTGTATTTATATATAAATTGTTTTGAAGCTATGGATTTTTATTAAATAAAATGTGTTTAGAAATAACTGTCATTGAGATTTCATTACAAACACACAAATATATAACACACAGTTCTGTCTGTTGCATGTTTCTGTCAGTACGTGACATGTCATGGGTGGATTTTCACCCAAATTGCTATGTAGCTTTATTATGTCCACGCGTGGAGAATATACACACTTTCAGGATTGCAATTCGCGGTATTTTATGTGTTTATTTTTCATGACAATTTCCTCACTTGTTATAAACTGATCTTCGCTTTGTGTGAACTTTCACGGGTCTTGAAAAGATACATAAATTTTCTACCGGTTTGTTTACTTCAAATTTCACTCTTTAAGAAATACTGAGAATCTATAACAAATAACATACAAATACGTTTTCTATTATAAGGTAAAATGATATCATAAAGTTCATGTATAGATTAAGTACATTACAAGTGTTCAAAAATAAGTAAAATTTGAAATAAAGATTAATCATTAGTAAAAGATAAATCAGATTTTAATCACGTTGAAGATATCAGTCTCTAATTACAGTTAATTTGTGAAAAATTCAATTATATTATTTTAGCAAAAACAAGTAAATGATAATTTATCATTATAAGAGCGAAATTGTTCAAACCTTTGAAAGTTCCAACTTAATATTTCCAAAAATCCATACATACATAAATATATAAGTACATATACATAAATAAATTCATAAATCAAACGAGGTTAATGACTTGTTGTTCGAAATACAAATGAATATACTAATATTAGTAAACCTCTAAATGACCTTTTACATATATTAATAAACTTATGATATATTTCATATTCCTAGTTTATCAGGGGTAATTTTGAATTTGTTGAGAAATTGCAAAGAAATTTAAAGGAAGATTAAGTTTTCTAATCAGATGTGGTAACTTTCTATTAATGTATGAACACGATTGCAGAGCTAGAGTTATGAAAAGTGTTTTAGAAAAATAAAAAAATTACTTCTTCCCGGGTGCAATAAAGAATTTGTCTAAAAAGAATTATATATATATTATAATTAGTGTTTTAATTTTGACATGGGGACATATGTCGCACCAATTTATGCAAGTATCACTATGACATTTTTCAAATTATAGTTATTGAATATAATACTACGTTATTATTTTAAAGGTACGCATTTTATTTGTATGTAGTTTTTATTTCGATATGCAAGTGTTTATAAGATTTAAAGGCTCTTTTTAATGTAAGGAAATAAATTTTTTGAACTATGAATAGGAAATGTTAGACGTTTCTAAAGCTGTTGTTTTGAATTCAGCACAAAGCTACTCAATAGGCTATCTGTGCTCTGCTCACTACAGGTATCGAAAACCGGTTTTTAGCGTTGTAAGTCCGCAAACATACCGCTGATCCACTGGGAGGCGTTTCTAAAGCTTCATAATCCCAACACGAAAATATAAACAAATATATATATATTAATAAACACTGATTAATCAGACTTTATTCCCCATTTTATTAAGTATTATTTTTTTAATTTTACTAAGAATTCATTTTTACTTATACATGGTCTATATAATGTGTTTGTACATTTGAAAAGTATATGTATTTAATTTAAACTTTTTATGTTTAGTTGAAAATCAGTATTTGCGAGTTTTCTATTTACTGATTCCCAGTAAAACTACTTCCTTAGGATTGGCGTTTTAAGTCAGTAAACCAGTAGAAAAAAATCATGAAAGTCGAAAAAGAAAGTCTGATGTTGAATTGTTTTATTATTTGTATCCACCGATGACTCTACTCCAATATATCTGCGCTAAACGTTTATAATTTTGAAAAGAAACAAGTTCACACTATTCATCATTTTTTTGTGAGATACTATAAAGTAGTAGTGGAATTTGACCATCATTGTTGTAACGAATGTATATCTTTAAAGTGCGGCTTACATTCTTTTTTCCAGAGTATAGGAGTAGTGCCGTGAAACAAACCATGGATCATCATAACATTATATACAAAGTACATATGTGAACATGATCTCCTAGAGCATTTTTAGTACATTTATCATAAGATTTATAAATATCATATTCTATTCTATTCATTTGTGATCCTGTAAACGATATATTCGCTCTTTCAGGCGAAATGTCACGAATATTAAATGTAAGTACACATACACATACACACAATCCTATAGATATGTATATATATATTTGTATAGCATACTTGGCCTGTCTCCATCTGTCTGAGCAATTTAATGGGTAGGTCCATCTCACTTTTCGTTAATAAAGAGTAACTCAAGGGTTAGTGATGGTTTGTGATTACCTGCTACCTTACCCTTAGTTCAATCCTTCTAAATTAGGAACAGCTAGGGTTAAATGCCCACGTTCTATGCATTAACTCAAACAGGAAGATATTTCTATTACAGAAACATGTAAACTAAACTGTAGCGGCAAATCAATATCTGTATTATATCAGATATCTGATGTAAAGTGTTTTAAGGTTTTATAAACTCTTATATTGAAGGTAAAAGAGTTTGACAGATTTACTATCATATATCTTTTCTTAAAATCGATATTTCTTTAAGTTAAATTTCTTTTTAGAAATGTACAATATCTGTAATTAAAACTGAATTATAAAATCACCTCCTATTTACTAAATTATAGAAGATTTCCAAGTTAAAGAATCAGCAATATATATGTCGGTACGCAAACCTTGTATTGCGTATATTGTTTAGAGACTAGCGTTTCTATAAACTCTCTGATCACGTGTATAAATACATCTAATGCGACGCACCAAGACACAGTGTATATATTTGGTTTACTATGGTTGATGTGCTATAAACCTCGGATGCTATATATATGATTACCGCTGATCAATCGGAAACTTTAAATGTATTCACCAGAAATATTTATTTATTACAAACATTATTAGAAAAATTATTATCAGGCTTCCCATTAAATCTGTATTTGTCTCAAATTTATAAAGTAGTTTTGAGATAGCTGTCTTTTAAAACCTTCAGGAATCACAAAAAGCTGGAAAAGAAAGGTAATTTCTGAAAAAAAAAAATTCTTTACAGACAGTAGTCTTCCATTACAATAAAGAATTACTTGTTCATAGGTGGATATAATTTTCTTTCAGACTTGCTTTAAGTTTTGTTAAAAGTTGTCATCAGTGCCTACTTACATGAAGTATGACTTACATTATGTGACCTAGATACATAAGTACAAAAATTTTACATTTTCTTGCCCATGTTCTAATCAGTTAAAATTTTACGTATGATGAGACCTGCCTTGGTATGACTGTTTGTTTTTGTTTCGGCTTGCTTTTTAACTTATAACGATCTAAAATAAATAGTTAGAACTTTGGACTTGCTATTTTTTCATGCAGTCCTTCCTTGTAATTTTGTTTGCTTACGTTTGTCAGTGTTAGTTTTTTTCTAATATATACAAAAGCCTGTGCTTAGCTTGTTTGTTATGGTTTTAGTTTATTTTTAAGTAGTAATATATTTTTTATAAAATAATGCATTATTACTGGGACATTGTATATTTGACTTTATAGAATTTCGATATTCTTCATTAAATTGTCACATTTGTTATTTAAAGCTGTAACCTGTGTAATAGTTTTCAAACTTGAAAAATGTGTGGTTTGTCAGTATCGGTACATTTGTATATTGTATATTTCTAGAGGTTTTAAAAAGGTTGCTTTATTCTTTTATTGTGCAAGTGATAACTTTATTATGTGTTACAAAATTTGAAAATGTTAACTTAAGTGAGTTTTAAGTAATTTTAAATGTATTTATATAAAAGTTGTTTCTAAGAAACTTTTCTTTAAACAAAGAATTCCATTATTCATTGATAATAGTCATTCACAACAATGGTTCTAATGTTCACTGTGACTACAAATAATTCTTTTATGAAAATGAGTAGTGGTTGTAATTAATAATTCACTTGACAAATTAAGTTTTCTACTTTCATTTTGTTATATATCGTATATTTTAGTTTATAACTTCTATAAACATTATTCCTTCGTAGTTGGTGACTTGTCAGAGCATGTTTAGATAATGAAGGTATCTCATAATATGATTTTTCAAGTAAAGTATGCAAAACATTTTTTATCTTGTTTCAAGATCTCAGAATGGTTTTGTTTAGAGAACTTATATGTTGACATCTTTCTTCCTAAATGATTTAACATTTACTGAATATTGTAAAAAATGTTTTTTTAAGAAATGGATAATTTCTGGAAGATACTTATATTTACTACTGACTTTGGTGGATCAGCTTTATAAAGTGATAGTATGAAACATCACTAAAGTGAATCAATAAACATTTACTGAATATAGTTAACTCAGCTTTATTTCTGTATGTTTCTTTATATTTTGGTGTAATTTATCTCATTATGAAACAACTAAGTTTAATTCTTTTCTCTTGGTAAAAGTAAAGACAAAGCTAGTTAGAAGATAAGTCTATATTACGTTTAGACCATAAATAAAACAGTAAAGATGAGAGTAAGTCCACAGTAGTGACATCTTCAAACTTAATCTCTTCTGTTTTACCAGCATTTAACTCTCTTTAGATGATTGTTAATTTTGTGTCAATATTTTCTGGTGGTATATCTATTAAAAATTTCTTTAACATTACTATCATCATACAAGTACCATTATGTCACGTGTGTAGTCCCCTGATGTGGCAGTGTTAGTTTACAAACTTACAATGCAAGTTTTGTCATTCAGTTCCCTGCACGAAGCACAGAAGATAGTTTTGCTCTAAAGCAAACAATCTATTGAGTCAATTTTTTACTTTGATTCTGTATCTATTTAAACATTTTCTTGATATTACTGTAATCATGACAGCAACATTATGTTAGTCTAAATTTTACTTATAGAGATCATTGAATATCTTCTGAAAAATAAAAGCTGTTAAAATTTTTTCATCATAAGCTTAGTATAAGTTAGTGAAAGTAATTTATGCTCCAAAAGTAAGTTTTCCCCTTTTCTCTCTGAGAATACTAACATTTTGTTATTATTTTTTCAACAACACAAAATTTAAATTCTCCACACTATGTCCATCCATACATTTTAAGACATGGTTTTGCTCCTTTGCAAAATTTCTTTAATACTAATGGTTTCAATAATTGAAAATCACTAAAGGCTTTTAAACTTGCATGTGTAATTATTATGGAATAGAACATTGTGTAGTTTTGTGCAAGTGCTATACAAGTAAAATTGTTAAACAACTCACATCTGGCAGAATTAAATAACTTTGGTTGAGCACTACAGAAATAACATTATTAGATAACTTAGATTCAGGGGAACACATGTAACATTGATGGATATTTAACGATGTAACACAACCTTTGTTCCTGGATAGTATGTGTTATTTCTTAATTGCTTATGATGTAAAAGTACAGAAAATGGCCATTATTCCCTTCAAACTTTGCTTTTGTGACATGGATAATGAAATTTAGAAATTATTCTATTTTCTATGTAAAAATGGAGAAAATTGCACATTTTCATTTACATAAGGTTGAAAAACAACATATGAATCAAGATTTACATGTATTTATACTAAAGTTATACAAAAAATGTTTAGAAGTGAGTAGTGTTTCGAGATTTGCGACTTTAATCTAAATCACTTTCACGTATCAGCCCCCAAATACAGTATCCCATCATATTTTTGTTATACGCTCCTTGGTGACGACTTTCAAGCATGTTGTTACATTAAACACTAAAACCAAACAATCAAACAAACAAATTGTTACATTTAAGAGGAAGACCAAATAATCAAACAAACAACTTGTTATATTTAAGAGTAAGCAAAAACAATCAAACAAACAACTTGTTACCTTTAAAGAGGAAGACCAAACAATTAAACAAACAACTTGTTACATTTAAAAAAAAAGCCAAACAATACAAACAAACAACTTGTTACATTTAAGAGTAAGACCAAACAATCAAACAACTTATTACAGTTAAAACTAAAACCAAACAATCAAACAACTTGTTACTTTCGAACTAAGTAAGATTACAGTACTTATTAAACTTTAATATATTAATGTGTGTTATTCTTTAAAAGTATTATATTATAAAAACAGGCTTACATCAGAAAACTTTTTCCAGTTTAATAGAAATTTTCCTTTTCCAATGAGGTGTAAAACATGTATATATCTTTAAGATAAATACGTATTTTTGCATAAAGCAACATAAATGTGCGATCTACGTGAAATCAAACTTTAATTTTAGCATTTAAAAACATTTCAAACTTTTTGCTTAATTATTAGGGGACAGAAAAATAACAGAAGTTTTTTTTTTGAGTACGTTTACCGATTATAAATATTTTTTTAAGTTTTAGCATTACTAACAAGGAAGAATATTTTAAAAATATCCTTTTTTACGGTAAAAGCTGTAAACATAAAATAACTAAATATGAAATAATGTTACTATTCAATAAAAGAATTTTATGGGTTTTGATAAATAATTTTGAATTTATTTAGAAATAGCCAAGAAATTAAAGATTTCTAGAAGAGTTCTATTATCCCAGGTGTCATCCTAGTTGCTCTTCTTTGAACCGACTAATAATTGAATGTTTCTTTCTCAAAAAAGAATCTTCAAAACTGTACACAGTAAAGTAAATAATACCTTACAAGTGATCTATAAAGAAAAACAATAAAATACATATTCTTGTCTTGAATATTTCTACCCAATATGCTACTTAAAATCCTATTATCTAACTACAATTCACTGTTTGAATCCCTAAGATATTTCTAAATCACACCGTCAAGATCTTTATCTTGAACCACATTGATTAATGATTTCCCATTTAAATTGTAAAAAACCTATATGCATCATCTTATCTTTTGAATAGTTAAACATCATCTGTGAAATGTCTGGATACATTTTTCAGTATCAAACAAAACGCTTTCCAAGTAAACTTCAATTATAAGTTTAATTCTACTATTTAACTTTAGCCTAATTCTTATTAAGTAAAACAAAATGTTTTAAAGCATGTACAAATATACCATTTTAATATAAATTGTGTTTGAATACATGAAACTGTGGAATTTAATTCAGTAAAAGAAACATGAAATAGAACGATAAAGCCAATAAGAACCATCATCACCATAACATAGGAATGGAATGTGTTAAAGGGTATAATTTACATAGTGAGGGTACCTGTGAAATGAGAGAAAAATCAAAATGTGAATTAAAACGTAGAAACAGTTATAAGTGTTGAAACCTACAACGTCTCACATTTAAAACTATTATTCACTGAATACAGTCATTTAATATTAAAGAAACACACAAAAACAAAGTAGGAAACGAACTATTAAAAGTGGACAACAATGGATTAGTAGTCAAACCCCTTACACCATATACCTCCATAAACAGTGCCTAAAGATAGTTAATATATCTAATATAATAAGTATTACTATTCAACATTAATAAAAGAACTTTTGCTGTATTTATAAATTCTAATAATCTAACAGAGCACCGACCTTTGATATTATGCTGTTAAAATAATCCCTTGGTTGCGTAAATGATTGTCAGTTATCACGTCGTACAATGTTAAACAGATATAGTGTAATATCAATAATTTGTCGTTACAATGTTTATTTACTGTAGCAATTTTTAAAACTTTCGAATATAAGTAACACTACAGTACTTATTAAATTGTAATATATCAATGTGTGTTATTCTTTAAAATATTATATTCTAATACAGGCTTACATCAGAAAACGTTTTCCATCTTAATACAGATTTTTCTCTGTCCAGTAAGGCGTATAACATGTATATATCTTTAAGATAAATACGTAATTGTTTGTAGTTTTGAATAAAGCTATAGAAATGTTTGATCTGCGGGAAATTATACCCTGAATTTTAGCACCAAAAAACCATCTTAAACTTACCGCTGAGTTATTCAGGGGGTATAAAGATTATAGAAGCTTTTTTTTGAGTTTATTTAGTTATTATAAATATTAGTTTATTTTATGTTCCAGCACTTGTAGCAAGGAAGAATATTTCAAAAATATCCTTTTTTCTTTAGGTAAATGCTGTTAACATGTAATAAAATAACAAAATATGGAAGAACGTTACTACTTGATAAAAGAATCCTATGGGTTTTGACAATTATCAAAACAGTTTATCAACAAATTTTTGTTGTTGCTTATGTTAAAGGTATTTAGGTGTGAGGATATAAAAACAATGTAAGGGAACAAGCTTTTTCTAACAAATGTGTAACAAGGTACACTAGAATACCAAGGATCCTATTAAATCAAGACTCTTCATAGGTCTTGTCAGTTAAAGCAGACTTAGTGAGTCTAACTTTAAAAAAACACCCAGCAAAATAGAGTATATAATTACTTTTTCAGTGACACATTGAATGAGAGACAGCTAAACAACAACACCAAATGCCAACTCTTTTCAGAACGAATAGTGGAATTAAACCGTCATTCCACTAACGCACTCGCTGCCCCACATGACATGATTTATATTTATTTGACTAAAACGGAACTGGAACACGGAACCTTACCTCTATAGACCAACACGATGACGACTAGCCGTTCTCGGCTCTAGGTGCTGTTAATGGTAATGTTTTGGATCTAATTAACATCTATAATGATGATATAATCATTTGGACGATTACTATAAATAACCGAGACGTGAAGTGAAATGTTGATAAATATATAAATATATTATTGATAATAAATACAAAAAGATGTATTTTTATTATTTATACCTAATCTTTGGAAACCTTTTTGCACATATTCTGTTCTATGAAAGTACAAATAGTTTAATATCCACGATATTCGATGCATTAACGTTTCCCTCTTTGTAGCAGTATCAGTTTTTATTAGACCAGGAACAATGAGAGCAAGTTAGAAATATAAAAACTAATCAATTTTTCCTTCATTCACTAGATCTTATTACCACATCTGTATTTTAGTGTAAAAAATGGCCTACCCATATAACATCGTTTGTTGTCATCTTGTCTACTTTTACACGTGGCTAATCATCGTACAACAACTCCGAGCATCTTGAAAATAAACTATAAACTAAATTTTCCGTTTCATTACTATGAATATTGATGTCAAGTCTACGGACTTACAACATTAAAATCAGGAGTTTGATTCCATTCGGAGGACTAAGTAGAATGCCGTTGTTGCTTTGCTATAAGAAAAAAATACAGAAACTCTCTAATTACTAAAACCAGAAATCGTATTATAGCTGTAGTACAATGGAATCAACATTTTTTTTTTAATCTGTTTATTGCTGGCAGTAAGAAAGAAAACGTGTTTACTGTACGACGTCCAGGAGAAATACGGATGTGACAAGAAACGTAAATCCGATAATAACAAACTCAGTTTTAACTAGAGAATCTTCAACTCCAGAACTTTTAGTTCATGGAATATACACTGAATCATTAGAGCTTCTCTTCCAAATCTTAACACTTGTTTATCTCTATATCATAACCACCTGTTTAACGGAAAAGTTAATCCGATTCTCTAGAACAAGTGCATCCTACCAATAACGATGTCGTATAGCTTTGATAGATAGAACAAGTATTAATAGTGTTAAGAAACTAATTAGGTTGTGCTGCTCTTTGAAGTTCAACACAAAGCTAAACAATGGGTTATCTACGTTCTACACACAACAGGTATCGCAACCCACTTTCTAGCATTATAATTCTCCAGATAAAAGGCTGTGTCCCAGAGGAAGGATTTGGTTACACTGATATTTAAGAGAAAAAGTGTCACTTATGTATTCTAAAAGAGAAAGCGTTTTAAAAAAGGTTCATTTGGACTTGGTAATCCTTGATATTTTTACCAACAGCTCAGGATGAAAATTAAAATATTTTTGTTGTTATTTTAAGGAAAATCTTTTTATTCCGTTAAAGTATGGAAAAAAAGTACATATTTTATTGTTTATGAAGCCATTACGTTTATATATTGCAATTTGTCAACTTAATATGATTTTTAAAATAGCTTTTTCAACACATAAATTACTACAGCAAACTATAATTGAATCAGAATAAAGCTGAAGTAGCATATAAATGTTCGTGTGTGTGTGGCCTCCATAAATCCAAGAGGAATGAACCTAGAAACCTGAAATTTTGCGTGCGTTTTAAATGGATTTCGAATGTGTGTACTTGGGTGTTATTCACGAGTGTGCCTGCATATGTGACTCTTGGTATTATACCCTGTGGTCAATCGGGGAGATTAACAACTTCTAATATAGGGAAAAGCCAATGCGTTTCAACAATAGCCTTTACGTCAAATTGCTTAGCAACAACAAGAAAACCTAATTAACGAAACCGAGAAAGCTCATATCTGCAGCGTGAATCAGACATATTAAGAAGAAAAGATTATTATTGGAAAATAAATATGTTTTATTACAGATAACAGTTCTTTATTATTATATAGAAAAAATAACTCAGTATTATTAGATCCTTTATTTATGAAATTAAAGTGTCTTTTAGCCTCCAATATGCTCTGCATAAATAATGCAAAATCTAATACTGACATAAAATTATTAATAAATGCATATTTTTCATCATAAAAAAATCTATGATTTGACTGACAAGAAAGAAGTTTCTGTGAAGCAATGTGCGGTGTTATATTGAATGATTAAAACATATTTGTTTTATATAAAATTTTACACTTAATATTCGACCTAGACATCATGTTTTGATTTTACATGGTTAGGAAAGAATACAGTTTTTACACTGACAAGAAAAAGCAAAATTGTGGGAAAAAAATAGATCACGTTAATAATAACAATTATATAATTTTATTCAAAAAAAATACTAGAAACAACATTCGTTTTAATTAAATGATCTTTGTACATACGCCATGACAACATATATATAAAAATATAACCACATGCTGCTAATAATCCTCATGTCAAACTTAAACAGTTTGCTTGTTTGAGAATTTCGCGCAAAAGTAGAGTTGAATTTGCGAAAATCTTGCCTAATGTAAGACGCGGGGAAACAGTTTATTATTGTTTGTTTGCTACAGTTGGTACATAAGAAGATATAATTGTGACAAACTCTACTTAATCGAAAAACTAGAGATACTTGACATGAAACGTTCACAGATTTCGAATCTTACGCACAGCATGACTATGTGAGTTAGGCACTCAATTCATATTCCACAGGTTCGTAACACGAAATATGTTCCCACTTTCAGCCTTAGGGGCGTTATAAGTTTCCATCAATTCCACTATTCGTTGGTTAAGAGTAGCCCAGCTTTTTTTTTTACACTGTAATGCATGTTATTAAAACCATTAATTAATTATTGTAAGAGCAAGTATAGATATATTTTACTTTACAATAATGCAATATTTTATGTTTCCTACGAAGGATTTTTAGAAGGTTCTAAGAACGAAATAATAATTCCTTTTTTTTGTTAAATAACTGTTTAAAAATACGCTCACAAATAATACTGTAATAGAACAATATCTTTAAGTACCACTGAAACATCAATATTGTAAATATTGTGAATAATAAAGCTCGTAAATTCCATCTTTCAAATCACAGGAACAACAGCATAAGAAACTAATGACAAAACATTATCGTTAACATACGGAGTTTGGTTAATGACAAAATAAATCTACTTGTATACATAATATTGTCCAACATCTACATCTCACCACGTCTGTTTCAGTGTTCTATTAAACACTGCTATAACAACTCCGCCCAGATTGTTCTACAGACTTCATACTCTCCATGACCAGTAATAAAAGTGTCTAGGTGACGTCATACGGACGTCAATCTTGCATTCTCCACTAACTGAGTTCTCTATAAAAGCAGTCAGCCTATCATATCTGGTAGTCAGTCAACAGCACTGAACGAGTCCCACCAGCTATTTCAAGATCCTACCTGACAGAAGAGTGGAATTTTCAGCTGAGTCTCTGCATCACTCCAGAGGTAAATTCACATCTTTTAACTCATATAACAACCAAATCTGTACTTCAGTAACAACTTGTTATAATTAATAGTTGAAAACATTCATGGTTTGTTTGTTTATTTGAATTTTTAAAGTGGATGGGAAAGTGTTATACCTTTAAAAACGTAACATTCTATAGGAAAAAGAAACTAAAATATATACTAATTTCGTGTCGGTTTAATGTAATCATTCATGAATGTCATATAGTTCCATAATATTTGACTTATACTTTTTACCTAGTTAGAGTAACTTTCACATTTTAATCTGTATGTGTAAATGTGCTTTTTGATTGTTTTTATGTTTAAGAGGTACGAACAAATTACAAGTAAACTTCTGTTGTACCGTCTAGGACAGAAGAGATTAATATCAGTGAGCATAAAATAATTGTCTGAAAAACTGAAATATACAACACTATTTTTTTAACCTCGGGTGTATGTAGAGTTATATGATATAACGCAATGTGACGCTAATTACCAGATCAATCGTTTGACTAGTACGTCAAATGAACGATCAGTAGTTAGCTGCTATTTGCCTTTCATTAGAGCGATGTAACTTACAACTATCCTTTTAGATAATATTATCACAAGATATGTTGGCGAATGCTGTTCACTTTTTTGTCTTGCTTTTAGACTGTTAGTGTAACTATGGATTGATATCTATTTTTTTGTAGCTTTCCGCGAAATTCTAAGTCAAATAATGAAAAAATATTACATGGCCATTACAGTCACATGTGCCTTCGATATACAGGTAACAAAGCCTGTTACTTGTAACAGATGTAACATTACATTAAGTGCGAGGATCTTAACTTCAGAGACTATCAGTCTTACTACAATGTAATTTTGTTTATAGTGTTGTTTTCATAGGGTCGTTTGGTTGTGATAATAAAAGAAAGTGGCAGATCAAAAGTGGTTGGAAGTTTACGTTAATAAAATTATAAATTCTAGTGATGTGTTATCAGATAGACTTAATTTCGTTAATAGCATAGAAAGAAGGCAAACTTACTAGTCTTCAATAGGGCCTTTTGTGTTTTTATTTAAGATGCGTGTTTGTAATAATAAGTTTAGATAAAGTTTGGATACGTTGTTGTAATTCCATATTTCAATATTAATATAAATATGCAACATGTCCATTTAATGAACTATAGATCTAAACAGCATGTCCTCTATATCTTGTGTAGTTTTTGGTGTCTTAATTTCTCTGCTATCTGCAGACTTAATCAAAGTTGGACATAATGTGATATACTTTATATAATACCATTATTAACTTATACTTTGTGTCCTTTATTCTTATATAGACACTATGGTCAAAATATCAGTAATCGTTGGTTTCATTATCATGTTTCTCCTGATGTCAGTCTTGTCAGCTTCCTTGCCTCAGTACAGGTTGGTTACAGAATATTCTCGTTATTTTACAGTATAAGTTTCTTACACATATACCTTAAATTAGTGTTATACTTTACTCTTATTTAATATACTCCAGTTATACTATAGGGTGAGATATCTGATTGTACATACATACATACTTTATATGTCTCATGTACGAAAGCATTGAATTAACAATAACAACCCTATTGAGCCGAAGAGATATTTCATTACACAACATACTTACCTTAAACTATGTAAGTTAGAATTACTTTAGATTTAATTACTAGATTGTGAAGAAAGAACTACAATTAGTTAAATTATCTTTCTTTGATATCACTTTAGATTATTACTTTCTACAGCCTTGTTATCATGTTTGCTTTCGAATTCGTATTTCGTATTCAGCTAAGGAACGTTTATAACTATAGCTATATATAATCCTATTCGTTTAAAAGTGACTAAATAGTGAAAGAGTACTGGTTAATGGCTGCCTTATATTTTCTATTGTAAATATGACGCCATTCAATTTTATTACCAAAATCACGCTTCAGGCGAGAGAAGTCATTCTTAACATTACCTCATTTTCGTATTTCCAACTGAGAGGTGTAATTTCAAAAGGATTTGCTAATATCAAGTAGAATCCAAACCAACTACTTTTGCTTTAAAAGGGAAAACTGCTTATTCCAGGTCTCTTAGAATATGAGTTTCTGTCGCTGACTGCACATTGTACATTATAAATAGAAGGTAAATGCTTCATTGATTTATATTGTTGCATTGAGACAAATAACGTTTTCCAATTGAAGAAATGACAAGTAGTTGGGTGTTACGTAACAGCATTTGGATCTAATACTTGCAATATTACAGTTCATCAGGTCACTTAGAGCCGCGAACTACAGTAAAAATGTAGTTTTATGTGTAGCTGAAAACAACCTTACTTTCCCAAGAAGGCGCCAAATATTTGATTACAATATCAATATATCAGGATGTTGTTATACAGAACTAAGTATTTTTAGTTTTTGTAAACTCACTTTTAATTAAGAAGTAGATATTCAGGTGAGCTTTATTCTCTTCCACTAGCGATCGGTAAAACATTATCTGTATTGACATAAGAGTGATAGAAATTATTCTGACTGATGTAAACACGTGCTGACTGAGATGTTTTATAAAAATAACGTGTCTTTATGTACGACGTACTTAGTTTATTTGGATTGTAGCATAACGGTAAACACGAAGCTTTACATTGAAAACAAGGTTCTTTTACTGAAATATATATGATTTAAATCATTATGTAAACTAAGGGTTCCTGAGCTACGTTTAAAATTACATTAATGAAATACTTTTATCTAAAACTATTAATCTCTATTTAACAACAATAGACAAAGTAAATTTCTGTATCACATTTCTTTATTAGTAGAATTACGTATAATAATTTATTAGGTTAGTTTTGAAGTGAGTTTCATGTTCTATGTTCAGTTTCTAAATCATGTAGCCTGAAGAGAGAAAAAAAAATCAAATCGACATCTGGGTAACAACCTTTAAATATTATGAACTACTTCAGCTTTCCAATTATCGATAATTGTCAACTTTCATTCCAAAAATACAATCTATTTTACATATTTATCCAAGAGTGAACCACATCCTTTATTGATATTATAAATTTGAAATAATGATATAAACTCCTGTAACCATTCTTTTTAAAATTTGGAATAGATATATTTCCTTCCAAAGGAGGTGGTGTGAAGATAATACATTAGTTCGAAATGTATGGATTTGTCCTTTTTATAAATTTTCCAAACTTCATAATATGGGTCATATAATGTGAGGCTGAATATTTTTTATCAGTGTATCGTAAATCCTTAATTTGAATCAGAGAAAAAGCGGTAAAATACAGATCGCATGCATAATGTAAAAACAATTTAAAAATAGGATGGCTTTCATCTCATAATTAAAATGTTCGTGATTTCTTCACTTTGGTTACGTTCATTCTGCTCTTCAGCTTCGGGAATTTCTCTGTCTGTTTGAGCCAATTACTACAGCAAATAAAGTAAATATGCTTTTAGCAACATACACAAGAACTTTACTGGATAAAATACATTGGTCTGTGATTTGATCCGCAAATATAGTCGATAAATCTGGAAACTTATGTAAATTTAGTTTCTACAGCTTTACAGAGAAATAATGCACTCATTTCTGGTAGAATTATTGGCTATTGTTAAACATCACAAACTAGTAGGTATATGGGTTAGAGAGAACTCAATACAAGTCCTTGAGTAATTGGCATATACTCCAAATATCCTACACTTCTTTTTCTTAAGAAAAAAAAGTACTTATTATTCTCGAACAAGGGTACTCTACATCTAGATAAGAAAAATAAGGTTAATTATGACGTCGTAACTATCTACGTAGAAATTTATTTCTCCATAATAATATTTCTCGATATACTTTGTTTCCTTATGTTCCCGAAACACCAATAATTATGTTATACCATCTCAGGTTCATATCACGAAAATACATTATGATTTTTTTGTAATTTTATCTAGATATATTCTTCAATAAAAAGTTGCATGTTCAAAATGTATCTTTGACTATTCATGTGAGGTAGTTCTCTTTCACATTATTGACTAATATGCTTTTAGGTTTCAACGCGGTCTATTGGAAATTGAACATCCTGATGAAGCGAGGCGAGTATTGAACGGAGTAGTGGAGAGTCTGCTCGCTTCTGAAAGTGGTAAAACGTACGTAAAAAACTGTATTTGTTATTTAGTGTTTTGAAATCTCTGTACTTATAATTATTTGATTATAAGAAAAAGTATCTATAAAAAAAAAGCGAAAATTGCATTCTATTACTAATAAATATTAAAATATTCGATGAAATTGAAAGAAAAGGAAGACAGAGGTAAACTAGAGCTAAATATTTCACTGAACAATCATAGCAGCTTTCAGAACGAAGACTTTTCTGGTCTACAACTATTTTTCTTTCACTATTCAGTTTAATAAAGAAATATTATTCGGATGTATAAAATATTTTCCTTATACGTGTAAATTGATTTAGGAAATATTTGACTAAAATGTAATGAACTGCAAACATCACACAGTAAATTCACTATTTATCTGTAATACTGTTCTGCTGAACAGTTTTTGTTGTTAAATGTGTTTTCTTATAGTAATCCACATTGGGCTATTTCCTGATTTCAACGAGGGAATCTAGCCCCTGATTTGTTGTTAAATAAACAATACAACATGTTTTGATTATCTTTTATTCCGATATTATTTAGTGAGAAGCGAGGACTGGACTTAGGATTGTCCCGTGGATTTTCTGGAAGCCAAGCTGCTAAACATCTCATGGGATTAGCTGCTGCCAATTTCGCTGGTGGACCTGGTAGACGGCGTCGCGACGTTAACAATTAAGAATGAATGATAGAATTAGAGCTATTGTTGAATGTCAAGTAATAAATAAAATTAAAAAGAAATCGCATTTAAAATGGATGTTCCACATAATAAATGTAATATAGTGTACTTGTAAGAATAAAGTACTTTCTGCACAAAATACGATTTTCTTTCTTTCTTTATTTTTTGACAGCATTTTTTGTGGTAGATCATATAAGACGTTCAGTTTAAGGGTAAGAAATGTCAGGGTACATTTATTTAGTTATTGTTTTTGATTTTGTTTTGCTTATTAATCGGTGATCTAAATCTTATATTTGTTTAAATACGAAGCTGTTTTATTTTAATTAATTATTTACTTACTACCCTCAACAAGTAACGATATACTTTTTGATTTACGATACAGGTTTTCAATGCTACTGCTATTTAATCTTTTGGTATTGCTTTTTTAATTGGTACAAACAATCATAATTTAAAAGACAAACTGAATTACACATAATCTTGAATGCTTTAATACATACTATTTGGTTCTAAATTCGATTATGAAATACATACCAATATTTCGGCTGCAAGAGCTGTATTTACTTACTATGAGTATTGTTGTTGAAATGTTAGACGTGCAGGTAATTGCAAGCACGCTGTTTATTGAACTGTTAGAAATTAAAGTTTGATCAATTTATTAAATGGAAAATACAATTTGAGTAAAATTGCATATACAGTTTACCTAATTGCCCTATTACGCAAGGGACTTCCTATATTTGTTACAAATAATATGGAGAAGTCCAGAAAAAGGATGGAAAACTTTAAAGATAATATTCAACCTTAATAAAATTTGGTTGTTTGTAGATTATTTGAACTTTTCTACTTTTGTATTTAGAACACAGAGAATCTACACTCATGACTGTTATTTAAAAATTGTAATTTATTTCAGACCAGTAGCTAAGTATAGGTGATATGATATTGGTATCATTGATGGATTGTACATGATACATTATAATACATTTTATATGGTATCATGAAGAAATTTAAAAAATATGAAAGTTAATTGGATCAAGGTTTTCTTCCCACATGTCTAAGAATTATCAGCAATAATATGCAACATAATTAAAAAATCTTAGAATGTAGTGTGACATTTTCTACCTGTTCTTAGTTAAATAATATTTTCACATGTATAATAGTTAAAGTATCAGAAGTTGATGAATGTGAGGTTTATAATACGGTTTATGCGTGTAGACGATTTTACACTGGGTCTTGTGTGTGTGTTTTTCGTATAGCAAAGCCACAAAGGGCTATCTGCTCAGCCCACCGAGGGGAATCGGAACCCTGATTTTAGCGTTGTAAATCCGGAGACATACCGCTGTACTAGCGGGGGGCTACACTGGGTCAAAGAACAACAAAATATTGTACAAAAAAATATAAATTAACAGAGTCGGTCTTAGTAAAACATTTGTCAAACACGTTTAAAAATATATATTTGAATAATGTTAAACTAACACCTGAGGTGATATTAAAATATTAATTAAATACTGTAGGACTTACAAAATTAAAAAACAATCACTGTGATATACAGGGTCGTGGGTTTAGCTTCATAAGAAACGAAGTACGTGGTATTTATTTAAAACGTTGACATGGCCAAGCGTGTTAAGGCGTGCGACTCGTAATCTGAGGGTCGCGGGTTAAATTCCAGTCGCACCAAACATGCTCGCATTTTCAGTCGTGAGGGCATTATTATGTTACGTTTACTCCCACTATTCTTTGGTGAAAGAGTAGCCCAAGAGTTGACGGTGGATAGTAATGACGAACTGCCTTCCCTCTACTCTTACACTACTAAATTAGGGACGGCTAGCGCAGATAGCCCTATAGTAGAGTTACATGATATTCAAACCAAAGTACTGTCAGTTGCATATTTATGAAACTACATCGCATGCTGTAGGTGGATTTTCACCCGAATTGCTATGAATGTTCATTTGTTACATAGAACGAATTTAAACAAATTTTCATTTTGTGGTTTTTTTATGGGCTACTTTTTGACAATTACCTCACTTCTTATTAATGGATGTTCACTAAACTTTGTATGAACTTTCACGGGTCCGTGAGAAGAAACATAAATATTCAGTTTTAATTTTGCGGTTTTTGTCACAACATTTTTTTCTTCTCTTCTTAATTTATTCTACCGGTTTCGTTACTTCAAATATCATTCTTCAAGAAATAGTTTTACTGAGATTCTATAACAAATAACAAACAAATACCGTTTTAAACTAAAAATTAAAACTATGTTGTAAAGTTCATGTACAGATTAATTACAAGTGATCAAAAACAAGTAAAGGTTGAAATAAAGATGAATCTTTAGTAAAGGTAAATCAGAGTTATACCTGTTTAACAAATAAGCCTCTACGTATAGTTAATTTGTGAAGAAATTGAATTATGTTATGTTACTGAAAACAAGTAAAGGATAATTTATCACTACAAGAGCGGAAATCGCACAAAACCTTAAATGTTCCAACTTAATATTTCCAAAAATTCATAAAAATGAACAAGCAATTTTATAACAAGATGACGTATAAAAATTTAAGTAATTTTATTGGTTTACCAAGAAATGGTAGGTTTAAACAAATTCAAATGGAAAACTTCAATATCAAAACACTACCTTTTTTTTGACGAATTTAAAATGATTTTGTTTTCATAAAGGAAGAGATTATCAGAAAAAACTTCAAGAATTGGGTACCTTTATGTACTTCATCAAATATATAAATCAAACAAGGTTAATAACTTATCGTTCGAATTAAAAAAGGAATACAATAATATCAGCAAACGTCCAGATATTTCAGAAAGCTCGATTGTGGGTAGAAACTAAAAATATTATATAACATTTAAATCACGTTTTAGACATATTATTAAAATATTTCTATTTCATATTCCTATTGTTACTAAAAATTATTTGAATTTGTTTAGAAATTGCCAAGAAATTAAAGATTTCTAGAAGAGTTCTATTATTTCAGGTGTCATCCCAGTTGCTCTTCTTTGAACCTACTAATAATTGAATGTTTCTGTTTCAAACAAGAAAGTCCAAAACTGTACACAGTACGGTAGACAATATCTTACAAGGGATCTATACAGAAAAACAATAAAATATACCTTTTTTTGTATTCATTATTTCTACCCAATATGCTACTTCTAATCCCATTAGCTAGCCACAATTAATTAGCTCAAGATATTTCTAAATCACACCACCAAGATCGTTATCTTCAATCAAAATATTTAATGATTGTAAAAAGATTTAATGATTTAAATTGTAAAAAGGAATATTTGAATTGTGTAAACCTGTATGCATTATTTTGTCTTTTTGATATATAAACACCATCTGTCATGTTTTAGCTCAATGTATCAAATAATGTAAGTATTCCTGAAAGTCTACAGTATCATTGATATAGTTAGCCAACCAAAACATCTTTATATCATCTGCACACTTCACTATTTTGTTAGTAATTCCAAAGTCAATATCATTAATATCAATCACAAGCAGCAGAGGATCCAGTACAGAGACCTGAGTTACATCATTGTTACGGTGATTCAGCTTGATCTAACTATATTTATTACTACTCTTTGTCTTTTACTCTAAAAAAAAAAGGCCCGGCATGGCCAAGCGTGTTAAGGCGTGCGACTCATAACCTGAGGGTCGCGGGTTCGCATCCCCGTCGCGCCAAACATGCTCGCCTTTTCAGCCATGGGGGCGTTATAACGTGACGGTCAATTCCACTATTCGTTGGTAAAAGAGTAGCCCAAGAGTTGGCGGTGGGTGGTGACTAGCTGCCTTCCCTCTAGTCTTACACTGCTAAATTAGGGACGGCTAGCACAGATAGCCATCGAGTAGCTTTGTGCGAAATTCCAAAACAAACAAACAAAACTCTCAAAAAATGTCGAAAAATTTGATAAACAAGACTTTCCATGGTGAACCACGCTGGTTCTTTGACACTATATCAAACTGCTTTAAGAGCATCTTCAACCACATTAGTTAAACTACAGGTGTAAGTTTAACTGACCTATAATTTCTTGAACAATGTTTATCACTTTCTTTAAACATTGGACAAACATTAACCAACATTCAATATTCTAATACTCTTCCACAACTCATTGATATATATATAAAATATTAGCTCGTAGATAACAAAAAGTTTTAATTTATTTTATGACTGTGTCTGAAGAAAGTTAATGTATCTAAGTCAACAGATATCACTGTTCAAAGTGAGTGAAAGAAATTTTGCTTTTTTTATAAATTTTACTACTCTAGTATTGCACCGAAACTTGATATTATACTGTTATAATAGTCGCTCTGTGATGTACTTTACTCGGAGCTACAACGTGGTGTGAGACAAAAAGAGTCATAGTGTCATAGAAATAATTTATTATTAGAACATTTAGTTACAATAACTAATTTTGATACTTTCCATTTTAATAACATTACTATAGTTATTAAATTGTAATATTTGAATACATCCTATTATTTTAAAGTATTTTATTGAGGTTTTAATACTAGACTGGTTGGTCTCCCTCCAGTGGTACAGCAGTATGTCTGGGAAGTTAAACACTAGAAATTAAGTTTCGATAACCGATGTGAATAGAGCAATTGTCTAGCTTTAATCTTAATTGCAAAAACAGAGATTACACTATATTACGTGAGAAAAATTATTTCGAATTTATTAAAAAATATTCATTATATAAGAAAGGGTGAAAAATTTGAATACTTGTTTTGTAAAAACCTACGCAATATGCTATCTGCAGGTTAAGGTTTTGAAGAAACAAAATACTTAAAATTTGGTTAATAAGGTTAGATGGCATCAGAGGAGTATAAATCTATCCAGATATATAAATAATCGAACTTTATCTTACGTTCCTGAATTTTATGGCGTAAAAAATCAAAATATCTAATATTTGTACAGCTGGTCTGCAGTTTTAATAAATATTATTTTTGAATTATTTTAACATTGTACGCTTTTTATTTGTATGTAGTTTTTTATTTCGATGTGGAAGTGTTTATAAGATTTAAAGGCTCTTTTTAATATAAGGAAATAACTTTTTGAACTATGAATAGAAAATGTTAGACGTTTCTAAAGCTGTTGTTTTGAATTAAGCACAAAGCTACTGAAGAGTCTATCTGTGCTATGCCCACCACAGGTATCGAAAACCGGTTTTTAGCGTTTTAAGTCCGCAGACATACCGCTGATCCACTGGGAGGCGTTTCTAAAGCTTCATAATCCCAACACGTATATATAAACAAATATATATATATTAATAAACACTGATTAATCAGACTTTATTCCCAATTTTATTAAGTATTAAATTTTAATTTTACTAACAATTAATTTTTACTTTATACACCGGCTGGATTATATGTTTGTACATTTAAAAATACATGTATTTAATTTAAACTATTTATGTTTAGTTGAAAATCAATATTTGTATGTTTTCTCTTTACTGATTCCCAGTAAAACTATTTCCTATAGATTGCCGTTTGAAGTTAAGCAACCTGTAGAAATATTCATGAAAGTAGAAAAAGAACGTCTGATGTATAATTGTTTTCTTATTTGTATTCGCAGATGATTCTACTCCAATATATCTGGGATAAAAGTTTATAATTTTGAAACGTAACTAGTTATCATTAGTCACCACTTGTTGGTGAGCTATTATAATGTACTAGTGAAATTTGACCATTGCTGTTATAAAGCATGTTTATCTTCAAAGTGCGGCGCAAGTTCTTCTTCTAGAGTATAGAAGTAGTATTGGGAAACAAACCATGGATCATCATAACCTCGTATACATAATATATATATGAACATGACCTCCTTGAGCATGTTAAGTACATTTATCATAAGATTTATAAATATCATATTCATGTCTATCTATTTTTGATCCTGTCAACGATATATTCGCTCTTTCAGGCGAAACGTCACGAACATTAAATGAATGTACCTAGACAGATACATACGATCTTATAAATATCTACAAATATATATTTATATTAATAACATACTTGACCTCCCATCTATGTGTCTAATATAATGTGTAAGCCCATCTTACTTTTCGTCAATAAAGAGTAACCCAAGAGTTTGTGATTACCAACTACCATCCCCCCTAGTTTATCCCTTTTAAATTAGGAACAGCTAGGGTAAAATGCCCAGGTTCAATGTATTAACGCAAATAGGAGCATATTTATATCACAGGAACGTTTAAAATAAATTGTAGAAAGAAACGATTATCGACTGTATTATATCAACTACTTGCTTTAAAGTGTCTTGAGGTTGTTTAAAACTGTCATATTGAAGGTTAAAGAGTTTGGCAGATTTACTATCGCGTATCTTTTTTTTAAATCAATGTTTCTTTAAGTCAAATTTACGTCTAGAAATGTACAATATATGTAAGTTAAAATTCTATTATAAAATCACCTCCTATTCACTGAAATTATAGAAGATTTCCAAGTCAAATAATCAGCAATATATATGTCGGTACGCAAACCTTGTATGGCCTATATTGTTTGAAGGCTAGCATTTCTACAAACTCTCTTCTCACGCGTATAAATACATCTAAAGCGACGCACTAAGACAGAGTGTATGTATTTGGTTTGCTACAGCTGATGAGCTTCAGACCTCGGATGCTATATATATGATTACAACTGCTCAATCGGAAACGTTAAATGTATTTACTAGGAATATTTATATATTTCAAACATTAAAAGACAAATAACATCAATGGATTCACATCAGACATCAGTATTTTACGAACTATTTATATAACTTTAGTTGTCAAGAAACAAGAAGAACTTAAAGAGTTATCAGAGAACAACTATTTAGCTATGTACATATGTCAGTTCAAAATTAAGTCGCTTCTAATAAAACCTCTGTAAGATATTCAGTTCCAGACCAGACAGAACACTCAGTATTTTTGTGAGTTTATAAAACGTTTTTATATAAATCCTTATTTGTAGTAACTATTGGTAATGATCGTTATTATATATTGTTTATATATTAAAATACATTTCTTTAAAATACAAAATTGTGTGTACCAATTCCGTCGTCAAATACAAAAAATTCGATACATATCGAAATTTACTTAACTTTTAAATAATAATTTACATTTTAACTCACTTTCAGGCTGTTTGAAATTGTAGTATGAAACATAATAATAACAAACGGAACTTGTGGCTTGATATATTTTAAACTTGGAAGATTTGGAATAAAACTTTTCGACCTGTTTCAAACAAATATTTCTTTTAACTTCTATAAATCAATCTTACTTCTATAAATCAATCTTACTTCAGGAGTTCCTATCTCCGCTAATTGTTTTGTGATCAATTTCAAATTTGTTATAAGAAAAGCTGATAACTCTTCACATTTTCAAGATATAATTTACACTAACTAAATATTTATATCACAGATACGTGTAAAAATAACTCTCACAGCAATTCGATATCGACTGTCTGACATCAAGTACCTGTTTTAAACACTCTTAAGGTTATTTTAACCTCTTATTGAGAAAAAGAAAGAAGAACATACATGACAAAGAATTCTGTTTTCATGTATTTCAGAACTTTGAATATTTAGAGTAAAGTTTAAATTGTTTAAAATTCTTAAGAGAATATAATTTTGAAAAAGGAAATTAGGTTAATTAAAAACAGACAACATTTTATACAAAAGCAAAATCACGGTTATTATTAACTTAAATAAACAAAACGCATTTCAACTAAACTTCAATTATAAGTTTAATTCTACTATTTAACTTTAGCCTTATTCTTATTAAGTAAAACAAAATGTTTTAAAGCATGTACAAATATACCATTTTAATATATAATCTGTTTGAATACACGAAACTGTGGACTTTAATTCAGTAAAAGGAGCGTGAAATAAAACGATAGAACCAATAAGAACCAGCATCGCCATAACAGGGAACATTTAACATGGGAAGGAGTGTGGCAAAGGGTATAATTTATACAATGAGGGCACCTGTAAAATGAGAGAAAAATTAATATGTGAATTTAAAATTATAAGCAGCTATAAGTGTTGAAACCTACAACGTCTCAACTCTGTATACAGTCATTTACCATTAACATAACACACAAAAACAAAGTAGGAAACTAACTATTAAAAGTGGACAACAATGGTTGTTAGTCAAACACCTTACACCATATACCTCCATAAACAGTGCCTAAAGATAGTTAATATATCTAATGTAATAAATATTACTATTCAACAATAATAAAAGAATTTTTGCTGTATTTATGAATTCTTATAATCTGACAGAGCACCGACCTTTCACGTTATGCTGTTAAAGTAATCGCTTGGTTGCGCGATCGTGTCGTACGGTGGTAAACAGACATACTGTAATATAAAATAATTGTGGTTATAATGTTTATTTACTTAAACAATTTTTAAAAAATTTGAATTTAAATAACACTATTATACTTTTTACATTTTAATATATTAATATAAGTGTTATTCTTTAAAAATATTATCTTTTAAGACAGGCTTACATCAGAAAAGGTTTTCCAATTTATTACAAATTTTTTACTGTCTAATTAGGTGTAAAACATGTATATGTCTTTAGGTTAAATTAAATACGAAGTTGTTTGTAGTTTTGTATAAAGCTACACAAATGTGCGATATGCGGGAAATCAAACCTTGAATTTTAGCATCTAAAAGCATCTCAAACTTACCGTTGAGCCATTCAGGGGTATAAAATTATAGAAGTTTTGTTGAGTTTATTTAATGATTATAAATATTAGTTTATTTTGAGTTACAGCACTTGTAGCAAGTAACAATATCTTAAAAATATCCTTTTTCACGAGAAAAGCTGTTAACATGTAATAAAGTAACAAAATATGAAAGAATGTTACTACTTTATACAAGAATCCTATGGGTTTTTTAAATTATCAACACAGCTTATCAATGTGATGGAACAAGCTTGTTGTGACAAATGTATAGCAAGGAACACGAGAATACCAAGGATCCTATTAAATCAAGACTCTTCATAGGTCTTGTCAGTTAAAGCAGGGTTAGTGAGTCTAACTTTAAAAACAAAACACAGAAAAAAGAATAGTTTTTATTAAAACGTGGTATATAATTACTTATTTTATAATATTGTGACACATTGAGTGAGAGACAGCTAAATAACAACAACTACAAACTCTTCTCAGAAGAGAATAGTAGAATTAAACCGTCACTCTACTAACGCACTCGCTGCCCCAAATAACATAATTTATATTAATTTGACGAAAACGGAACTCGAACACGGAACCTTACCTCTATAGACCAATACGATAACGACTAGCTGTTCTGGGCTCTATGTGCTGTTAATGGTAAAGTTTTGGAACTAATTAACATCTATAATGATGATATAATAACCTGGACACTTACTATAAATAACAGAAACATGAATGGAACTGTTGATAAATATATAATTATGTTATTAATAGTAAATATGAAAAGGATGTATTTTTATTTGTATACCCAATCTTTGGAAACATTTTTGCATACATTCTGTTCTATGAAAGTAAAAACAGTCTAACATCCACGACATTCGATGCATTAACATTTCTCTCTTTGTAGCAGTGGCAGGTTTTATTAGACCAGGAACAATGAGAGCAAGTTAGAAATATAACAAATAATAAATTATTTCTTTATTCACTACATCCACTTACCCCATCTGTATTTTAGTGTAAAAAATAGCCTACACATATAACAACGTTTGTTGTCTTCTTGGCTACTCTTACACGTGTCCATTCATCCAATGACAACCCACAGCATCTTGAAAATTTAAAGATATAAACCAAATGTTCCGTTTCATTAATATCAATATTAGTGGAAAGTCTATGGGCTTACAACGCTATAATCAGGAGTTCTGTTCCCTTCAGTGGACTCAGTAGATAGCCCGTTATAGCTTTGTTGTAAGAAAAAACACACACGCTAGGTGTATTAAAACAAGGAATTGTATAAGAGCTGTAGTATCACACAATCAACAATTTTTATTGTGATCTGTTTATTGTTGACTATAAGAAAGAAAACGTGTTTACTGTATGGCGTCCAGAAAAAAAAACTGGTCTGACAAAAAACGTAAATCCGATAACAACAATCTCAGTTTTAACTAGAGAATCTTTAACTCCAGAACTTATTAGTTCATGGAATATACACTGAATCATTAGAGCTTCTCTTCCAAATCCTAACACTTGTTTACCTGTATGTCATAACCACCTGTTTAACGGAAAATTTCATCCGATTCTCGAGAACAAGTTCATCCTAGCAATAACGATGTCGTATAGCTTTGATAGTCAGAACAAGTATTTATAGTATTAAGTAACCAATTAGGTTCAACACAAAGCTAAACAATGGTCTGCCTGCTTTCTACACACAACAGGTATCGAAACTCAGTTTTTAGAGTTATAATTACGCCAAAAAAAAGGCTGTGTCACAGGTGGAGGGTATGGTTATACTGACAGTTAATAAATGAAATTGTCACTCATGTAGTGTAGAACAGAAAGTGTATTAAAAAGCTTCAGTTTAACTAAGTAATCCATGATATATCTAACCACAACTCAGGATGAAAATATTTTTGTTATCATTTTAATGAAAATCTTTTTTCTTCAATTAAAGTCTGGAAAGAAATATATTTTTGTTGTCAAAAAAGTTACTACATTTATATATTGCAATTTGTCAAGTTAATAGAATTTTTAAAATAACTTAAAATATATTTTTTCAATATATAAATTACGACAGCATAATATAATACAACCAGAATAAAGCTGAATAGATACAAGTATCACAAGGATAAACCTAAAGTAGGATGTAAAAGTTCGTGTGTGGGTAACCGCCATAAATCCAAGAGAAAAGAACCTAAAACCTGAAATTTTATGTCCGTTCTGAATGGATCCCTAGAATGCACACTTGGGTATTATTCACGAGCCTGCGTCCTTATGTTACTCATAGTATACATTATAGTCAATGTATAGTCAATGGCCTTGACGTCAAATTGCTTAGCAAAAATAATAAAACCTAATTAATCAAATCTAGAAAGCGCTAATCTACAGCATGGATCACACTTTTAAGTAGTAAAGGTTATAATTGAAAAATAAGTATATTTTTATCACAGATAACAGTTTTTATTATTATATAAATACAATAACGTCCTTTATTTATAGCATTAAAGTGGCTTCTACACACCAATATGCACTACATAAATAATACAAAATCTACTACTGCCATTAAATTACCAATTTTCTGTTAACTCTTTTAAAATAATCGCATTTATTTTATATAAAATAGAAAAAAAGGAATATTTTTCATCATAAATAAAAAAACAATATGATTTTAAATCCAAGAAGGCAGTTTCTATGTAGTAAAACTGTATTGAGTATTTATGGGTAACGAATATGTGTTTTTTTATCTTTGAGTTAAGCATAAAGCTACACAAATATTCCGCTGTACCACTGATGAGCAACTCAATAGGTGCGGTGTTATATTGAATGATTAAAACAAAATTGTTTTATGAAAAATTTTCACTTAACATTCGACCGAGGAAGCTTTTCTTCATTTTATGTGGTGAGTAAAGGACACAGTCTTTCACTAACAACAAAAAGGAAAAATGTGAGAAAAAATGAGATTACGTTAATAACAATTAAATAACTTTTATTCGAAAAATGTTAACAAGAACAGTCGTTTTAATTAAAGGATATAAAATAGTCTTTGCACGTAAACTATGACATATCACTGCATACAGCAATTATTTAGCATGACACACGTAGCTTGCCTGTGTCAGAATTTCGCGCAAATGTACACGAGTGTTATCGCCAATTAAATATCCGAGAATCTTGCCAAATCTAACACTAGGGAAAACAGTTTATTATTGTTTCTTTGCTACAGTTAGTATATCGGAAATTATTATCAAAATAAACGCTGGTTAATCGAAAAACTAGAGATACTAGACAAGAAACGTTTTTAGATTTCGAACTTTACAAACTTGGGCCCGGCAAGGCCAGGTGAGTAAGGCATTCAACTCGTAATCGGAGGGTTTTAATCCTCGTCACACCAAATATGTTTACCCTTTCAACCGTGAGGGCATTAAAAATTCCACTATTTGTTTGTAAAAGAGTAGCTTAAGAGTTGGCGGTGGGTGGTGATGACTAGCTGCCTTCCTTCTATTGCTCTTTATAAGAGAAATATAGTGAGAGAAAGTAAAATCACAACCACTTTATTCTAACACATATCTCATAAATGTGACGGTCAAATATTAACCCAAGAGTTGACGGTGAGTGGTAATAACAAGGTGCCTTCTCTTTAGTCTTACTTTGCAAAATTAGGAACGGCTAGCGCAGAAAATCCTGGAGTAGCTTTGCGCGAAATTCAAAACAAACAAATTAACAAACAAACTTTAGTGAATTAACCCTGGAAGTTAGTATTTGCCCGAGAACATAAAATGTTTTCGTCGGTAGAAATCCTTGCAAGCGAAGAGGCTAGATTTTACCCGTCAAGAAAAGCGTACCCGTGTTTATTATATATAAGATTTTATTTATATTTAAAAGAAAATTGTGTATATCAAATTATTTGGCAATTATAATAAATTTGAAACATATAGACTATCAGTTAGCTTCCAAACTAAAATATTTCTGGCTATCTCAAATTGTAATACGTAAAACAATAAGTAGTAGACTTGAGAGAGATAATTTATAATACGTCAATAGGAACTTTACACATATTCTAAATGTGACGAAATACTAAAGCAAACTAAACAAATTTCTTAAGAAGTGTAATAAGAAAATATTGCATTATTTTTTTTACATTATAATGCATGTTATTAAAAACATTAATTAATTATTATAAGAGCAAGTTTAGATATATTTTAACTTGACACAAATGCAATATCGTATGTTTCATACGTCGAATTTTTGGAAGGTTATAAAAACGAAATAATAATACCTATTTTATTAAATAAGTGATTGAAGGATACGCTAACAAGTAATACTGCAATAGAACAATATCTTTAAGTACCACTGAAACATCAATATTCTGAATGTTGTTAATAATAACGTTCATAAATTCTATATCTCAAATCACAGAAACAACAGCATAAGAAACTAATGACAAAACATTATCGTTAACATACGGAGTTTGGTTAATGACAAAATAAATCTTCTTGTATACATAATATTGTCCAACATCTACATCTCACCACGTCTGTTTAAGTGTTCTATTAAACACTGCTATAACAACTCCGCCCAGATTGTTCTTCAGACTTCATACTCTCCATGACCAGTAATAAAAGTGTCTAGGTGACGTCATACGGACGTCAATCTTGCATTCTCCACTAACTGAGTTCTCTATAAAAGCAGTAAGCCTATCCTATCTGGTAGTCAGTCAAGAGCACTGAACGAGTCCCACCAGCAATTTAAAGATCCTACCTGGAAGAATAGTGGAACTTTCAGCTGAGTCTCTGCATCACTCGAGAGGTAAATTCATATCTCTTTACCCATTCACACTATCAAGTCAGTAGTTCAGTAACAACTTGATATAATCAACACTTGAAAACATGCATGGTTTGTTTGTTTATTTGAATTTTTAAAGTGGATGGGAATGTGTTATACCTTTAAGAACGTAATATTCTATGGAAAAAAGAAGCTAAATCCCATACAAATTTCGTGTCTCTCTTTCATGAATCTCATGTAGTTTCATAATATTTGACTAATACTTTTTATGTAGTTAGAGTAACTTTCACATGTTAATCTGAATGTACAAATATGCTTTCTAGTTTTTAAGTTTAGGAGCTACTAACAAAGTACAAGAAAACTTCTGTTGTACTGTCTATGACAGAAAAGTATAATGTCTTAATCAGTGAGCAATAAATCAGTCTGAAAAACCTGAAAAATACAACCTAATTCTTCTTAACCTCCGTGTGTATGTAGTTATAAAATACATCTAATTCTTCTTAACCTCCGTGTGTATGTAGTTATAAAATACATCTAATTCTTCTTAACCTCCGTGTGTATGTAGTTATAAAATACAACCTAATTCTTTTTAACCTCCGTGTGTATGTAGTTATAAAATACAACCTAATTCTTCTTAACCTCAGTGTGTATGTAGTTATAAAATACACCTAATTCTTCTTAACTTCCGTGTGTGAGTGTGTGTGTAGTTATAAAATACACCTAATTCTTCTTAACCTCCGTGTGTATGTAGTTATATCCTGTAACGCAAAGTAACCGCAATTACCAGATGAATAATTTGCCAACTGCGTCAATTGTTGCCTTTTATTGGAGCGGACGAAATGTAAAAGTGACGTAACTTACAACTATTCTATTAGTTAACATTATCTCAAGACTTGTTGGCGGATGCTGTTCACATGTTATCTTGCTTTTAAACTGTTAGTGTACCTACGGATTGATACCACTTTCCTGTAGGTTTGCGCGAAATTCTATGGCAAATAATGTAAAAATATTACACGACCGTTAGAGTCACTTATGCCTTCGATAAACAGGCAACAAAACCCATTACATTAACTGCGAGGATCTTAACTTCAGAGATTATCAGTCATATTACACTGTAATTTTGTTTTAAGTGTTGTTGTTTTTATATGGTTGTTTGGTTGTGATAATAAAAGAAAGAGACAGTTCAAAAATGGTTGAAAGTTTTCATTAATAAAATGATAAATCCTAGTAATATTTTTTCAGGTAGACTTAAATTCGTTAATAGCATAGAAAGAAGGCAGACTCACTAGGAAACAAACACTTATGTTTAATACGGCTTTTAGTGTCTTTACTTAAGTTCTCGTAATATAACAATTTTTGTTTCCTTATCTTCCCGAAATGAAACATTTCCTTTTGATGAAGTTTACGTCTGAACAGCGTGTCCTCCATATCTTGTGTAGTTTTTGTTACCCTAGTTTCTATACTGTGTGTAGACTTAATCATAATTGGTCATTATGTAATATACTTTATTTCATCCTGTTATTAACTTGTATTTCGTGTCCTTTATTCTAATATAGACACTATGGCAAAGATATCAGTAATCGTCGGTTTCATTATCATGTTTCTCCTGATATCAGTCTTGTCGGCTTCCTTTCCTCAGTACCGGTAAGTTTCCGGATATTCTCAATATCGTCAAGTATAAAATCTTATGTATATATATAGATCAGTGTTATAGTTTATTCTTATTTAGAATACTCCCGTTATACCATAGGTTGATATATCTAGTAGTATATAGATATATACCTTTTATGTCTCATGTACGAAAGCTTTCAATCATTAATAACAATTCTATTGAACCGAGGAGATATTTCGTTCTACAGCGTACTTATATTAAGCTATGTAAGTTAGAATTATTTTAGATTTTATTACTAGTTTCTGAAGACAGAACGCCTATTTGTTAAGTTAACGTTCCTTCATATCACTTAAGATTATTGCTTTCAACAACCATGTTACCATATTTGGCTTCGAATTGGTATTTCGCATTCATATAAGGAACGTTTATAACTATAGCTATATATACTACTATTCGGTTAAAAGGGACTAAGTAGTCAAAGGTTACTTGTTAATGGCTGCTTCAGTTTTGCCAACTGTTGTAAATATGTCGCTATTCAAGTTTAAATTCCAAAATAACCCTTAAATAGTTGCAGTTGAGAAAACACATTCTTATCATTACCTTATTTTAGTATTTCCAAATAAGAATTGTAATTTCAAAAATGATTTGCTAATATCAAATGGAATCCAAAATATTTACTTTTGCTTTAAAAGGGAAAACTGCTAAGTCCAGGTCTCTTGGAAAATGAATTTTGTCGCTGACTGCACATTGTACGTTATGTGTAGAAGTTATGTACTTAAGTCATTTGTATTGTTACGTAAAGACAGATAACGTTTCTCAATTAAAGTAATTATAAGTATGTGAGTGTTATGTAAAAGCATTTGGATCTTATATTCCAAATATTACAGTTAATCAGGTCACTTAGAGCCGCAAGCTACAGTAAAAATGTAGTTTTTTGTGTATCTGAAAACAACTTTACTTTCTCACTAAGGCACCAAATACTGAACGCCAGCATCAATATTTCAGGGTGATGTTATACAGAACTAAAGATTTCTAATTTCTTTAAATTTACTTTTAATTAAAAAGTAGATATTTTGATGAGCTAATGATCAGTAAAACATAAACTGTACAGACATACGATTGATAAGAAATGGTTTGGATTTATATAAGCACGTCCTTAGTTTATTAATTTCTAGAATAATTCTAAACACGAAGCTTTACAATGAAAACAAGGTGCTTTTACTGCAATGAATATGATTGAATTCATAATTTAAACTAAGTGTTAATGAGGTACGTTAAAAATTACACTAATGAAATACTTTTATCTGAAACTATTAGCCTCTATTTAGCAACAATACACAAAATAAATTCTGTTTCACGTTTCTATATTAATACAATTACTTATAACAAATCATTAGGTTGGTTTTGAAGTGAATTTCATGTTCTGTGTTCAGTTTTCCATCATGTAGCCTGAAGAGTGAAGACAAAAAAAACAAAAAACACGGACCGCCATCTGGAGAACAAACTTAGAAGATTATAAGCTTCAACATTTTTCCAATTATCGCTAAATGTCAACTTTCATTCGAGAAATACAATCCACAATACATTTTAGTCCAAGAATGTACCACATCCTTTTTGATAATATAAATTCGAAATAATGAGTAACAAAACCCGTAACCATTTTTTTAATATCTGTTATAGCTATATTTCCTTCGATACGAGATTGTCTGAAGATACTACATTTTTCGAAATATAGGGATTTGTCTATTTTAAAAATTTCCGAAACTGCACAATATGGGTCAAATAATTTAAATCTGAATATGTATTAGAAAGGAGTTAATGGATTTATCATGTTATTTTCGTAATAATTATCTATTTCTAAGCGTTTTATAAGCCTTCAGATTATGAATTACCCTCTGTGGTTATTATCATAATAATATATTTTATCGTAACTTTATCTATTTTTATCCTTAAATAACAAGTTCCAAATGCGTAAAATATATCTATGACTATACCATAAGGAATGTCTGTTTCACATTATTCCCTAATGTATGTTTAGATTCCAACGCGCTCTAGTGGAAATTGAACATCCTGAAGAAGTGAGACGAGTATTGAACGGAGTAGTGGAGAGTCTGCTTGCTTCTGTAAGCGTTAACACGTACGTAAAAAACTGGATTTGATATTTAGTGTTTTGAAATCGCTATACTCATAATTAATTAATTATCAGAGAAAATATATAAGAAAACGATCAGCCTGATGAAGCTGTTATTACATTATATTGTTTATATTCAAATATACGACAACATTGAAAGAGAAAAGAAGACTTGAAATGGTGCTAAATATTTCACTTAAGTATCAAAGCAGCTTTCAGAACGAAGACTTTTTCAGGTCTAGAACTGTGTTTCTTTCACTATACAGTTTAATGAAGAAATTTGACTTCGGATGTATAAAATGTTTTACTGTTACTGTAAATTAATTTAGGAAATCTTTGACAGAAATGTAATGAACTGCAAACATCACAAAGAAAGTTCCCTATTTATCTGTAATACTGTTTTATTGAACAGTTTTTTTTGTTAAATATGTGTTTTCTTATAGTAATCCACATTGGGCTATTTCCTGATTCAAACAAGGGGAATCGAGCCCCTAATTTGTTGTTAAATGAACAATACAACATGTTTTGATTATCAGTGATGTCGAGAAACCCACTTGTTGAGAAATTTATATGCAAAAACGGCTCGTTTGGGTTGAGAAAATATTTTACATAGAAGAGCGAACAACGTTTTGACCTTCTTCGGTCATCGTCAGGTTCACAAGGAAAGAGGTAACTGACAGGAAGCTGACCACATGTTTGAAAGGGGTTGTGTAACTGATTGTCGGAATGTAGAGGGCAGTGTTAGGTGTTTGAATGCATAATTTTATTTATTTTATTATTTTAATATAGGTATAAAGGCGTTCCTTTATATTGGTTTATTTTGGGTTTAAGTTGTTGTATAAGTAAGGCTTCTTTAATTTTGCGTTTGTTTATGCGTTTTGTTTAAATAAAGAAACGCAAAATTAAAAGAGCCTTACTTATTTTGAGTTTAAGTTGTTGTATAAGTAAGGCTTCT
The DNA here is from genome assembly GCF_004210375.1 of Tachypleus tridentatus. Taxonomy (NCBI): domain Eukaryota; kingdom Metazoa; phylum Arthropoda; class Merostomata; order Xiphosura; family Limulidae; genus Tachypleus; species Tachypleus tridentatus. The sequence continues at coordinate 23,454,810 of NC_134825.1, read as the reverse complement.
TTAATTTTGCGTTTGTTTATGCGTTTTGTTTAAATAAAGAAACAAACATAAACAAACGCAAAATTAAAGAAGCCTTACTTATACAACAACTTAAACCCAAAATAAACCAATATAAAGGAACGCCTTTATACCTGTATTAAAATAATAAAATAAATAAAATTATACATTCAAACACCTAACACTGCCCTCTACATTTCGACACTCAGTTACACAACCCCTTTCAAACATGTGGTCAGCTTCCGGTCAGTTACCTCTTTCTTTGTGAACCTGACGATGACCGAAGAAGGTCGAAACGTTGTTCGCTCTTCTATGTAAAATATTTTCTCAACCCAAACAAGCCGTTTTTGCATATAAATGTTTTGATTATCTTTTATTCCGATATTATTTAGTGAGAAGCGAGGACTGGACTTGGGATTGTCCCGTGGATTTTCTGGAAGCCAAGCTGCTAAACATCTCATGGGATTAGCTGCTGCCAATTTCGCTGGTGGACCTGGTAGACGGCGTCGCGACATTAGCAACGAAGAATGAATAATAGAATTAGATCTATTGTTGAATCTCAAGTCTTAAATAAAATAATAGCAATTTAACATTTTAAATGGATTTTTCCACATTAGAAATGTAATATAGTGTACTTGTAAAAAATAAAGTACTTTCTGCAGGAAATATTGTTCTCTGGTTCTATTTTCATTGACTGCATCTTTTGTGGTATATCATATGAGATGTTTATTTTAAGGGTGTGGCATGTCCGGATACAATTTTCAGTAATTGTTCTCACTTTTTTTTTATTACTCGGTGATCTAAATCTAATATTTGTTTGAATACGAAGCTTTGTTTTATTTTAATTAATTATTTATTCACTACCCTCAACAAGTAACGATATTTTTTTAGGTTTTATGATACAAGATTTTACTACTATTTAATCATTTGGTATTGCCTCTTTAATTGACATAAACCATCATAATTTAAATTACAAACTAAATTACACATAAGCTTAAATACTTTAATATTAATATTTGGTGCTAGATTCGATTGAGAAATACGTACTAGTATTTTGGCTGCAAGAGCTGTATTTACTTACTATGACTATTTTTGTTGGAAATTTAGACGTATAGGTAATTGTAAGCGCGCTGTTTATGGAAGTGTTAGAAATGAAAGTTTGATTAATTTATTGTATGGAAAATACGATTTGAGTAAAACTGCATATACAGAATACCTAACTGCCCTATTACATACTGGACCTTCTAGATTTGTTACAACTAATATTGAAAGTCCAGAAAGAGGACATAGAAATTTAAAGATAACGTTCAACCTTAATAAAATTTGGTTATTTATAGATTATTCTATCTTATTTTATAATATTATTTCAGTAAATAATCTGCTTTTTCTATTTTTGTATTTAGAACACAGAGATTCTACACTCATGACTGTTGATTAAAAATAGTAATTTATTTCAAACCAGTAGCCAGAGGATATGATATTGAAATCATTGATGAATTGTACATGATACATTAGAATACATTTAAAATGGCATCATGTAAAAATTTTTTAAAAATGTGATATTCAATTACATCAAGGTTTTCTTCCTCTATGTCTGAGAATTATCAGCAAGAATATGCAACATAATTTAAAAAAATAAAACATTAAAATGTAGTGTATAATATTCTACATGTTGTAAGGTAAATAATATTCTCACCTGTATAAAAGATATAGTATGGAAGTTGATGAACGTGAGGTTTATAATGCTGCTTATATGTGTGAATCATTTTACATTGGATTTTTACAAAAAACAGGCGTGAGAGAAGTGTAAAGTCTTTCAATCGTAAAATTAATTGGACTCATCACGGAGACCTGAGGAACATCACTTGTTACTGTGACCCAGTTAGATCAAACTCGTATTATTACCACTCTCTGTTTTCTACCACTCTGGTTCTTCGACCCTATATCAAACTGCTTTAAGCGCATCTTTAACCACACTATTTAAAACTCTTCCAACTACTGATGTAAGATTAACTGTCATTTAATTTCTTGAACAATGTTTATCATCTCCTTTAAACATCGGGCAAACATTAGCTAACTTTCAATCCTCTAACACCCTTCCACAACTAATTGAAACATAAAAAATATTACTTTTTTTACTCATACTAAGGGTTTGTTTTTATTTATTCACTGTCTGATAATATGTTTGTATATTTGAAAAGAACAGGTATTTAATTTAAACAATTTATGTTTAGTTGCAAATCGGTATTTATATGCTTTCAAGTTATTGATTTTCAGAAAAAGTATTTCCTGAAGCGTGACCTTTGAACTTTGGAAACCGGTAAAAAAATCATGAAAGAAGAGAAAGACAGTCTGACGTTCAATTGTTTTCTTATTTGTATCCATAGACGAGACTTCTCCAAGACTGTCTGCACTAAACGTTTATAATTTTAAAAAGTAAGTCGTTAACACTATTCACCACTAGCTCGTGCGCTATTATAACGTAGTAGTGGAATTTGACCACCAATGTTATAACGTAACTATAACCTCAAAGTGCGGAGCATGTTCTTGCTTCTAGAGTAAAGAAGAAGTTTCGAAAAGTAAACCATGGATCATTATAACATTATATACACAGTATATATATCAACATGATCTCCTAGAGCATATTTAGTACATTTATCATAAGATTTATAAATATCATATTCTTGTCTACCTATTTGTGATCCTGTCAACGATATATTCGCTCTTTCATCCGAAACCTCACGAATATTGAATCTATGTAGATAGACACATACACACTCTCTTATAAATATGCATCTGTCTAAGCATTGTAATGTGTAGGTCCATCTTACTTTTCGTTAATAAAGAGTAACCCATAAGTCAGAAGTGGTTTGTTATTACTGCTCTTTCCCTCTATTTTATTCTTTTTAAATTAGGGTCAGCTTGGGCATATAGCCCTCGTTCTATGTATTTAGTCACATAGGTGATTGCACTTTTGATAACTTGATTAAAACTATAGATTCCAAAGATTATCTCATGGATATATAAATATAAATATTATTTAAATATTTATATACATTTTTTCGACCTGAAACTTATTTAGCTGTTATAAATCAGTAGTATTTCAGAAGTGTCTATCTCCGATAACTGTTTTTTTCTTACGAATTTTTCAGCTTTTAGAGGAAATGTTGACAAATCCTCACATTTTTCAATTTAATTATTTTACAATCAGTAGATATTTATATCACAGAAACATGTAAAATAAACTGTAGCAGCAAATCGATATTGAATGTTTTGTACGAAGACCTTCTTTAAAAAATGTTAAAGTTGTTTTAAACTATTTTTTGAAGCTAAAAAGAGTTTGACGGATTTACTATCACATATCTAGTTTTTTTTAATCGATGTTTCTTTAAGTTAAATTTATATTTAGAAATGTACAATAAATGCATGGCCAGGCGATTATGGCACTTGACTCGTAAACTGAGAGTCACGGGTTCGAATCCCCGTCATACCAAACATGCTCCTTCTTTCAGCTGTGAAAGCGTTATTATGTAACAGTCAAACCCACTATTCGTTAGTAAAAGAGTATCCCAAGAATTGGAGGTGTATGTTGATGACTACCTGCCTTCCCTCTTGTCTTACACTGCTAAGTTATGGACGGCTGGCGCAGATAGCCCTCGTATAGGTTTGCGCGAAATTCAAAAACAAACATTATGTTACGTATTACATATTAATAACTAGAAACCTGAACTTAATAACTTATCAAACTTGTGATATCTGCCAACAATATTGATATACCGACCATTTTTTATTAACACAGATAAATTTTAATATACAAAAACCAATACAATATTTCATACAGATAATTATTCGTGTAAAAAAATTTACAAAATCACAGAAACATTCAGTCTTCTGTTTTGTCCGGAATTTAATATTCTATCGACGGTCTAGTTCCACGAGGCGCAAATTACTTTTATGTTGATACGTTTGTTTGTTTGGAAATTTCGCACAAAGCTACTCGAGGGCTATCTGTGCTAGCCGTCCCTAATTTAGCAGTGTAAGATTAGAGGGAAGGCAGCTAGTCATCACCACCCACCGCCAACTCTTGGGCTACTCTTTTACCAACAAATAGTGGGATTGACCGTCACATTATACACCCCCACGGCTGGGAGGGCGAGCATGTTTAGCGCGACGCGGGCGCGACCCGCGACCCTCGGATTACGAGTCGCAGGCCTTACGCGCTAGGCCATGCCGGTCCGTTTATGTTGATACACAGGTTTACTTCACCTAACAGGTATGGTAGCTAGCTCTATTCGTGTTTGGCTTAACGAAGTTTACAAGCATACATTTCACAGTGGAAGATACATATCTAATATCCTCGTAGAAACACTAAAGTCCGAAGTTAACTTTATGAAATTGAACGGTTCGTAAAGTCCAAAATCTATAAATGTTCCTGGTGAAATTATGTAGTTTTCCGATTAATAAATTTAATCACAATTGTAACTTCTGACGCTTATTCTATACTGACTGTGGTTGACAAACATTAATCTATCGCTGTCTCTCGGCTAGCTTTTATACCAATTAGGAAGAAAACCTTTAAAACACTTTTTTATTCTAGAAGTTGTAACTTATAATGGAATAACAAAAGATGAAAGAATGTTACTATTTGCTGAACAAATGCTGTGAGTTTTAATAGTTATCATAACAGTTTATCAACAGCGCTAGTGTTGTTAATGTTGAAATTAAACGTATATGTTAGTGAAGTTTTACAGAAATTGTGAACGGAGAAAGTTATTATGATAGAAACATAACAAAGAACTTTACAACACAAATAATCCTAATAAATAAAGATTCTTTGTGGGTCTTCACAACTAATGTAGATTTAGTGAGCTCAATTTTTGTCTGTATAGAAAACAAAGAAAAATCGAGTAGTCATTAATTAAAACTTGGGTAATAATTATATATTGTAATACAGTAAAATATTATAATAGGCAACTGAAAAAGGTTCTAGCTACTGTGAAAAACAGTATACGAACTGATTAACGGCTGTGATCATGACATATTCACCTCTACCCTTATTGTTACTGTTACTACTGAATTTGTAAACTTTCAGTCAGCTGATTTATGAATGTTGTATATATAAAATGTATTTTTATCTTGTATGTATCTTCTTTGGAAACACCTTTGATACTCTCTGTCCAAAGACATTACAAGTACTGAAAGATCCATGACGTGCGAAGCACTAACATTACCCCTCTTTGTTACAGAATCAGTTTTGTTTAGTCCAGGAACAAATAGACAACATTAAGAATGAAAAAAGAGAATAATCCATTATTTCCTTTAGTCACTAAATCTTCTTTCTCCACCTATAATTTAGTGTGAAAAGTGTTTTACCCATATTAAAACGTTTTATTATCCTATAAAACCAGTAACTCTTACACCTGTCTATTCAGTGGACAACAATGAGGAGCATATTGAAAATTTGAATGTCTAAACTAAATATTGCATTTTATTTTTACGATTTTAAAACCAGAAATTTACACGAGCTGTGGTATAACAGTCACGAACCTTTTTGTTAATATCTTACCATTGGTAGCTCCAAGAAAGAAAGTGTGGTTAGTGTACGATGCCCAGGAAAACTATTTTGTCAAGAAATATAATTCTAATAATAACAATTTTAGTATGTAGTAGAGAATCTTTAACCCCAGAACTTATCAGTACGTGGAAAATAGACAAGGTCATTTAGAATTCTCTCCTTAATCCTAACTCCTATTTAGCTCTATGTCATAAACACCTGTTTAAAGGGAAATTTAATCCGATTCTTTGGAATAAGTGCGCCTTACCATTAACGCTGTTTGTTGTTTTTTTTAGAAGAAGTATTTATAATATTAAGTAATTAAATAGGTTGTGTTGATAACTATTAAGCTTTAAGTTTGACAAGTAACACAGGATAGAAAATATTTACATAAATTATTCTTCGAATTTTAAACTGAAGTTTAAATTGAATAAATTTATTCAAAAACCAGGCACAAAACTGAGGTCTATACTATGTAAAAACTACACTGACAAACACCACACCAACATTATTTACAAAATACAATGTGATAACTTCCACGACTTCTATATTGGAGAAACAAGTAGAAAAATGGAAACCAGATTCAAAGAACATAAAAAGTCACCTTCACACGTTTTCGAACACTGCAAGTCAAATAAACACAACATAACCATAGAAAACACTCAAATACTAAATAAAGAAACAAACATAAACAAACGCAAAATTAAAGAAGCCTTACTTATACAACAACTTAAACCCAAAATAAACCAATATATAGGAACGCCTTTATACCTATATTAAATATAATAAAATAAATAATATAAAATTATACTTTCAAACATCTAACACCGCCCTCTACATTCCGACACTCAGTTACACAACCCCTTCCAAAGAAGTGGTCAGCTTCCGGTCAGTTACCTCTTTCTTTCTTTGTGAACCTGACGATGACCGAAGAAGGTCAAAACGTTGTTCGCTCTTCTATGTAAAATATTTTCTCAACCCAAACGAGCCGTTTTTGCATATAGATTTCTCTACAAGTGCCTTTTTTCTACTTTTCTATTTAAAACTCAGAGAATCTACACTCATGATTGTGACTTAAAGATCAGTTACTTATTTGAAACATGCAGTCAGGAACAGAGAACATGATCTTGAAATCATTGATGTGTTATGTAAGATACATAAGAATAAATTTAAAATATCATCATGTAAAAATTTTTAAAAAAGTATAAAGTTGATTACAATAAAGTTTTCTTGTTATATGACTAAAAAGTATTAGCAAGAATATGCAACATAACGTAAAAAACTTGTAGAAGGTAGTGTAGCATTTTCTACGCTTTGTAAGTTAAATAATATTCTCAACTGTATAAAAGATATAGTATCAAAAGTTGATGAATGTAATATTTATAATATTAGTTATGTGTGTGATCGATATTGCGTGAAGGAAACTGTGCAAAAATTTTAAATTTAGGATCAATGAACCTAACAATGTGCTACTAAGTGTAAATTAACGGAGTCGGCCTTTGTGAAACATGAGTCATGCGCATTTCGTATTATTTATTAGAATAATGTAAACTAATAAATCTCATGAAATAAAAATGCTAATTAAATATTGGAGAAATATAGAAATTGAAAAATAAAACATTATGATGAGCAGGGTTGATTCAGTTTTATAAGAAACGAAGTACCTGGAATTTGTTTATTAATTATACATGGCGCAAATGAAGAGAAAATTTGCGCATTTATGAATAAAGTGTTTCAAGCTATGGATTTTTATTACAGAAAGTGTGCTTAAAATTAAACATTATTGAGATTTCATAACACACACTTAATTATGTATATAGGTATATAAAATAGTATTGCCTGTTGTATGTTTATTTAACTACTTCGCATGTTAAGCATGAATCTTCACCCAAATTGGTGTCCAAGCGGGGAGTACAAACAATCTTTCTTTTATAAATGGATGTTTACTAAACTTTCACTGGTCTGCAAGAAGATCCATAAATTTTCAGTTTTAATTTTGCAGTTTTCACCAATACTTTGTCTCATGTTAATGAAGCTTCACCAACTTTGGAATGAAAGCTAGTTGATTCCTTGCGATAAAACATACAAAGTTATGGTTTCTCATTTTAAGAGCGACTACTGCCATTATTTGTATTGAAAATAAATTTTCCTATGATAATAATTCATTCATCATGAATTTATTTTACTTTTTTCTAGTAGACGTGTACTCCATCTGGCAAAATTAAGAAAACAAAGCTTTAGTTGAAATTCAACAAACGAACAATATTTTCTTTGCACATATATATATAACCAAAACATCAATTAGATCGTCTGGTGATACGGGTAGAAAAATGTTTGAATATCAGGCTTTTTTCCTTCTTTTGTTAATTTTTTTTACCGGTTTCTTTACTTCAAAGGCCACTCTTAAGGAAATAGTTTTGCTGAGAATCTAAAACAAATAGTTGCAGTTAATTTGTTAAAAAAAAAGCGAATTATACTACGTTACTGCAAACTAGCAAAAAATGTATCGTTAAAATAGCGTAAAACACCCAAAAATTTAAAGTATCTAAATCGATATTTCAAAATGTGGATGAAAATGACCAAACTATTTTATAACCAAATTATGTATAAACGTTTAAGCAATATAATGGTGTAACAAGAAATGGTAAGTTTATACAAATTGGTATGCATGCCTTTGGATAAAATAAAAATTAAACTTTTTGCTGTCGAATTTAACATGTCTTTTTTTTTAAGGTGAGTAAAAGAAGTTTTGTTGTTTTTATAAATGTTACTACTCTAGTTTAACACCGAAGCTTTATTATACTGTTAAAATATTCACTCTGTTGGATACTTGATTGGCAGCTGCTATGTGACGGGTGTTAAAAGAGGCCTGGTGTCAGTTTAGTAACTACAACAAATTCTGATAGTTTCGAATTTGAGTGACACTTCAATATTTTATGAAGTTTAATATTTAAATAAATCCTATTATTTAAAAGTATTATATTAAGGTCGTATTACAAGACAGATTTGTCTTCACCACTGGCACAGCGGTATGTATGCGGTGGGTACAGCACATATAATTTTGTAGCTTTATGTTTAATTCCACAAAACAAACTACACAAGCCTACATGAGAAAAAAGATTTTCAGCTTATTAAATATTTTTGATTGTAGAATTAAGTGTAAACAGTCTATTTACTTAGTTGTTTGTTTTTTGACACAAAACTACGCAATATGCTATCTGCAGATTCAGGTTTTGAAGAAACGAAATACATGATATTTGTTTAATAAGTCTAGATAGCACCAAAGGAGTATAAATCTGCCCAGATATATAAATAATCGAACTTTTTCTTGCGTCCCTTAAGTAGGTGACGTTGAACGTCGAAATAGGTAGTCTGTTTATGGCCGGTCTCTAGTTTTAATAAATTTTCTTCTAAAATTATTTCAACATTGTAAACTTTTTATTTCGATGTAGTCTTTTGTTTATTTCGATGTGCTAGTGTTGTGAAGTGTTAATAAATTTTAAAGGCTACTTTTAACGTTAGGAAATAACTTGTTTGAAACTATATATACAAAATCCTAGACGTTTTTAAAGCATCATAACCCCAACACATATATATAAAAAAATCTACATATATAAGTAAACTTTGAATTATCAAGCCTTTATTCCCTCTTTCATTAAGTATTATCTCTTTTTACTTTTACTAAGGATACATTTTCAATTTATACATGATCTGTATTATATGTATATTATAAGTATATTATTTATTCTCAGCAAAATTATTTCCTGAAGAGTGACCTTTGAAGTCAAGAAACTTGTACAAGAAATTCATAAAAGAAGAGAAAGGAAATCTGATGTTCAGTTAGTTTCATATTTCTATCCACAGATGAATCTACTCCAAGACTATCTCGCTAACTGTTTCTAATTTTGAAAAGTAACCAGTTAACACCACTCACCACTTGCTTGTGAGGTGTAGTAACTGGAGATAAACCATCGATCGTAATAACATTATGTACATACTATATATGGACATGATATACTAGAGTGTATTTAGTACATTTACCATGATATTTATTACGATCATATTCTAATCTATATGTTTGTGATCCCGTCAATGACATATTCGAATATTAAATACATATTTATAGACACACACTATTATATATAAATATATATTTATACGTATAACATACTCGCACTGAGCATTATAACGTGTAGATCCTTCATCTCGCTTTTCCTTAATGAAGAGTAATTGAAATGCTTGTTATTACCTGCTACGTTCCCTCTTCCCTCTAGTTTATTACCTTTCAATTAAGAAAAGTTAAGATAAATAGCCCTCGTTCTATGTATTAATTCATATAGGTGCTTTTACTTTTCATAACATGAGTAAAAGCTGAAGACTGCAAATCATATCATGGATATATAAATCTAAACATTAGTTAAGTGTTTAGATACATTTCTTTTATCTGAAACTTGATATAACTTTTATATATCACTCGTAGTCCAAGAGTGCCTATCTCCACTAATTCTTTTCTTCTGATCAATTTCTCAACTTTTGTAGGAAATGTTGACAAATCCTCACATTTTTCAAGTTAACTTTTTAGAGTCAGTGGATATTTATATCACAGAAACATTAAATAAACAGTAGCAGCATATCAATATCGACTGTTTTATATCAAGGACCTGCTTTAAATAATCTTAGGATTGTTTAAAACTATTATATTGAAGGTGAAAGAGTTTGATAGATTTACTATCACTTTTTTTTTTTAAATTGATGTTTCTTTAAGTTAAATTTATATTTAGAAATGTACAATAAATGTAGGTTAAACCTATATTATGAAACTACCTCCTATTTACTAAAATTATAGAAGATTCCCAAGTTAAAGAATCAGCAATATATATGTGGGTACACAAACCTTGTATCTCCTACATAGTTGTGTGAGCTAAAATTTCTCTAAACTCTCTTCTCACGCCTACAAATACGTCTACTGCGACGCACCAAGAAACAGTGTATGTATTTGGTTTGCTACAGTCGATGTACTATAAACCTCCGGTGTTATATATATGATCGCCGCTGAATAATCGGAATCTTAAAATGTTTCCGCCAGGAATACTTATAAATTTCAAACATTATGAGCAACTTAACGTCAATGTATTCACATCCGACATCAGTATTTTTACGAAGAAATTATATATCTTCAGTGGTAAAAAAAATTAAAAAGCTTAAAGCGTGAACAAGGAAAACAAGTTAGTTATTCATTAAGTGGTATGTCAGCTCAAAATTAATTCGCTCATAGTGAACCGTCTCCCAGATATTCAGTTTCAGACCAAGCGGAATACTCAGTATTGTCTATCAGTTTATGAAACATTTTTATATGAATCATTATGTGTAGTAACTATTAGTAATGATCGTTATTATATATTACATTATTCTTTACATATTAAAATATATTTTCTAAATAAAAATATTGTGTGTATCGATCCTGTAGTCAAATATCAAAGATTCGATACATATCGGAATTTACTTAACTTCTAAATCTCAAGTTACAACTTAACTTAGTTTTAAGCTATTTGAAAGTGTAATATGTATTTGAATTTCGCGCAAAGTTACTCAAGGGCTATCTATGCTAGCCGTCCCTAATTTAGCAGTGTAAGACTAGAGGGATGGCAGCTAGTCATCATAACCCACCGCCAACTCTTGGACTACTCTTTTACCAAAGAATAGTTGGATTGACCGTCACATTATAAGCCCCCAAGGCTGAAAGGGCGAGCATGTTTGGTGCGACTGGGATTTAAACCCCTGAACCTCAATTTATGAGTCAAATGCCTTATCCCACCTGACCAAGTCAGACCCTAATTATGAAGAAAATATTAAAATTCAAAGACGAATTAAATTATTTAAAAACCGACAACGTTTTTTTTTTTATATAAGAACAAGATAGGACACATTTAAAAGAATAACCAATAAGAACCAGCGTCGCATAAACAGGTTACATCGAAAGGAATTTGGTAAAGTTGAAAGTCTGTACAATGAAAGAAAAAATAAAATGTGTATTTAATAATTAAACACAGCTAAGAGTGTGGAAATCTGCAACGTCTCACATGTTACAATATCATTCACCGTATTTTACCATTAGGTATTAACGAAGCAGGGAACAACTAGGACGGAAAACTAAAAGAAACTAGCTGTTAGAAATGGACAACAACGAGTTATTAACAAAGCAGCCACAATGTAATAAAAATAATCTGTTGTTAGAACGTTTATTTACTATAACAAATTTCGATACTTTCGAATTTAAATAAAACTTCAAAATATTTTAATATTTGAATAAATGTCATTAATTAAAGGTATTAGGTTTAGGTTTTGTTAATAGACATGTATACTCGACAAAAATATTTGCAATTTATTACTTAGTTTTGTCTATTTTTGTATAAAGCTTCACAGTGGTGTATCTGCATGATATTACGTATAATAATTTAATTCGGACGAATCTCCCATTTATTAAGTTACTCATTACGATTTCAAGTAGGTAGAAATCTGAATTTGAATTAAGAAGTTAATTGAAAGTCGATATGTATCAAATTTATGTTATTTACCAACAAGATTGATACACCCAATTTTCTTTCTTAACACAAATATATTTTAATATTCAAAAAACGATAGATTTTTAACAACGGCTACTGCAAATATTTCATACAAATAATTATTTATATACAATAAAATACAAACTTACCGAAATATTCCGTCTTTTATCTGGTTTCAAACTTAATATTTTATTGAAAGTCAAAGTCGAGGAGACACAAATTACTTTTATGTTGGTACACAGATATACTTCACTTAACAGAAACGCTGGCTAGCTTTTTTCTTGTTTATCCTGTCGTGATTTACAAACTTACTTTTCACAGGGGAAGACAGATATCTAATGTCCTTGTAGAAATACTAACTAACGTACGTAGTTAATTCTCTGAAAACGAACGGTTCAAACTCTATAAATGTTCCTGGTGAAATTATGTAGTTTTCCAATTAATAAATTTAGTCACAATTGTAACTTCCGAGAGGTATTCTATACTGACTGCACCTGACAAACAATAATCTCTTTCTGTCTCTCGGATACCTTTAATGCCAATTAGGCGAGATTTTCAAACATGACAAAATTCGAAGATACGCTTGTAATTTCGTAAATCTTCTGTTGTTGACTTTTGCTCAGGAGAAACTTCTACAGATTTAGAGAACAAGCAAAACTAGCACAATACATGTCAACGATACACATCAAACGCCCTTAAACTGAAACAAACATAGGTATTAAAATGTATTGTGTATAATAGTGAATCTTTTACAATGGATTCACTGTCAGAAGTTTAGCCCTTTAAGGTCTCACGTTTATGGCTGACATACTTAGGAATTATAAAAGGATGAAATAATTATTATATTCGTGTTAAATTTATTAATTAATTATAAATATTATATTGTTTCAAGATACACATTTCCTAGTAAGGGCTACGTATAGCCAGGCTGTTAAAGCGCTCGAGTCGTAATCTGAGGATCGCGGGTTCAAATCCCCATCACAACACACACACACTCTCCTTTATCAGCCGTGGAAGTGTCAACCCCACTATTTGTTGGTAAAAGAGCAGACCAAGTGTTTGCCGTTGGTGATGATAATTAGCTCCATTCTCTCTAGTCTTCTACGGCTAAATTAAGGACGGCTAACGCAGATAACCCTTGTGTAGCTTCGCGCGAAATTCCGAAAACAAAGAAATAAACAATTCGTGTAAAGGAAAAAAAAACTTTTAAAACATTTTTTTTATTCTAGAAGTTGTAACTTATAATAGAATAACAAAAGATGAAAGAATGTTACTATTTGCTGAACAAATGCTGTGAGTTTTGACAGTTATCATAACAATTTGTCAACAATGCTGCAGTGTTGTTAATATTAAAATTAAACGTATATGTAAGTGAAGTTATACAGAAAATGTGAACAGAGCACGTTATTATGATAGAAACATAACAAAGAACTTTACAACACAAATAATCCAATAAATAAAGATTCTTTGTGGGTCTTCACAACTAATGCAGATTTAGTGAGCTCAATTTTTGTCTATAGAGAAAACAAACAAATATAGAGTTGTCGTTAATTAAACTTTAGAAAGTAATTTAATAATGTAATATAGTAAAATATTATAATTGGCAACTGAAAAAGGTTTTAACTACTGTGAAAAACAGTATAAGAACTGATTAACAGCTGTGATCATGACATATTCATCTCGATACTTATTGTTATTGTTACTATTGAATTGTTTAAACTTTCAGTCAGCTGATATATGATTATTGTATACATAAATTGGATTTTTATTTGGTATATCTCTTCTCTGGAAACATTTTGGTAATTTTGGTTCCATGAAATTAAAAATAGTCTAAGATTCGCGATATGCGAGGCATCAATGTTTCCACTCTATGCAACAGAATTACTTTTGGTTGGACACAGGAACAATTAAGACAACATTAAGAATGGTAAAAAAGAATAATCCATTATTTTCTTCAGTCATTAAATTCTCTTTCTCTACCCATATTTTAGTGTGATAAATATTTTACACATATAACAACGTGTTAGTTTCCTCTTGACTATTCTTATATGTGTCAACTTAGTGGACAACAGTCAAGAACATATTGAAAATTTAAATGTCTACAAGAGCTGTGGTATATAGCAGTCATGAACCTTTTTGTTGATACATTCTTACTGCTGGCTTCAACATGGAAATTGTATTTACTGTATGACGTCAAGAGAACATCTTTCGTCAAGAGCTATAAATCCAATGATAACAATCTCAGCTTCAACTAAAGAATTCTTAACATTAGAGCTTATCATTTGCGTGGAAAATAGACAAGATCATTTAGAATTCTCTCCTTAATCCTAACACCTATTTAGCTCTATGCCACAAACACCTGTTTAACGGGAAATTTTATCCGATTATTTAGAACAAGAGCACTCTACCACTAACGCTGTTGTTGTTTTTTATAGTTAAGAGTAAGTATTTATAACATTAAGTAATTAATTAAGCTGTGTCAATAACAATTAAGGTATTGGCTGGACAAGTAACACAGGATAGATTTTTTTTTTTACAACTATTCTTCGAACTTTAAAGTGAAGTTTAAGTTAAAATATTTTCCACTAACATAGTCTAGAAAATAACACGGTTTAAAAATATTCAACTGGATTATGTTGTCTTTGGAACGTTTAAGGACATAGAATGAACACATTCTTGTTTACCTTTTACGGAAATGTTTTACTATATATAAAGGCTGGAAAATAAGTGTTTTTAACCTCCGCGTGGTAAAAGAGTTTATATATTGTTGTTATGAAAATTGGTAGAATACTTAAAATAGCTTAAAATGTATTTTCTTATTACTTAATAAGTACAGTTAAAATGTATAAACAGTATAAACCTAAGATAGACTTTAATTAAGAAGTAATATAAAAAATAGAATGGACTTTCGCTCGCTTAATTTCAAGAAACAGGAGATTCATAAAAGTGAAAATAAGTTAATCAAAATAGAAAAGTTTGATTTCTGTCTTCCCATTAAGACTTTAATGATGGGGTGTACGTGCTTCGAAGAGGTTGGGCCTGGCATGACCAAGCGCGTAAGGCGTGCGACTCGTAATCCGAGGGTCGCGGGTTCGTGCCCGCGTCGCGCTAAACATGCACGCCCACCCAGCCGTGGAGGCGTATAATGTGACGGTCAATCCCACTATTCGTTGGTAAAAGAGTAGCCCAAAAGTTGGTGGTGGGTGGTGATGACTAGCTGCCTTCCCTTTAGTCTTACACTGCTAAATTAGGGACGTTTCATGTGTCTAAATATAAAACGAATTTGTAACAAATATAATTCAGTTGCTGTTCTTTATGTGGTATGGGATAGATTTTAAAGTTACAATTCTTTGATCTATGTTCATTTTTTTTATTCTTTTATTTGGGATTTTAATTATTTATATGTAATGTTCACAGTAAAGTAGCTCAGGGTCTTTATGTTAATTTCCTTGTGTGGATAATTTTCAAAGAACATAAGGTAGTTTGATTTTGATAGCAAAACAAAAAAGTAGATAAAAAAAATGATTATAAATTTACTTTTAAAGAACGATAAAATGCTAGTTATACAGACAGGTACACCTACCTTCATTAATAACAAATATACTAGAGAGGATCACATGGGGAAAACACTTGTGCTTAATAGAGAATATTTGTCTATTTACTTAAATTACACATTCGTCATTTGTTATATAATATCTGTATACCTTGTAGGTTGTAATATAATGTTAATTTCATATGAAGGCTGATATCAGTACTAATATAAAGTACATCAACGTATATAGAATTAGACTCATATAGCTACGTTCTGCTTTTTCACCTTAGTTTTCTGTAAACAAACCTGTTAATTTAATGTAGAGTATACCTTTAGACGACATGTCCTCAAATCTTTGTGTAGTTTTAGTTAATATAGTTTGTTCATATAATATTAAATACTTTATATACTCACATTACTAACTTTAGTTCGTTTCGTCTACTTTAATATAAACACTATGGTCAAAATATCACTAATCAACGGTTTTATTTCCATGTTTCTCCTGATGTCAGTCTTGTCAGTAGCCTCGTCAGCTTCCTTGCCTCAGAATCAGTGACTTACTGAATTAGAATTCTCAGATTGTTGTAAAGTGTAATTTTGTTCTATACACTTCTTAAGTTAGTGATATACTTTACTGTTATTGGGCTTAATCTACTTATATCATTGGCTAACTTATTCATCACTAAATAGATACATACTTTCTATGTGTTATATACGAAAGCTTTCAATTATTAGTAACAATTCCTTTGAACCGATAAGAAATTTCCTTATAGAGCACACTTGCATTATGATGTATGTTTGAATTGAGTTTAAGTCTAATTATTAGATTATAAACACGGAAATATTAAATTGTTAATTTTTTTTTTCATATTAATCAAAATTATTAGATTTATAGCGAAGATGTTAACATGTTTATCTTCGAAATCGAAGGTCCGCGGTTCGAGCCGAGAAATGTTTCTGTAAACATTTTTTAACCATAACGATCAATATTAAATTCGTTTAAAAGTGACAACGTAGTAAAAGAGTACTGGTTAATGGCTGTTTCATTACTGTCTACTGTTTTAAATATGACGCTATTCAAGTTTAAATGGCGCAGGTAGCCTAGTAGCTTTGCGCCGTAAAACGCCAAACTAACTAACCAAATCAAGTTTAAATATCAAATGGAACCCAAAAGGATTACATGTGTTTTATGAGGACAAACTTCCAAGTTCAAAACTCAGAAGGAGACATTCGAGCTCAGATGGAGTATCTGCATTAGATATAGATGCTAAATAGTTAAAAGATTTGTATTATTATATAGTTATATTGTTTACCATTCGGAAAGTCGTTCATAAGATTATAAAACATAACCGCATTATAAATGATAAAGATCTTCCTAAACCTACCTCAAAAGAATACAGCTCAACTCAGAAATGACGATGGAAAATCTTGAAGAAAACGTTCACTCATGATAATATTTAATAACCTAACTAATATTTTAATATTTAGTTTCTCTTAATAATCAAATACAATACTGCACTTACAGTATATTATCTGCGTTTTCTACATTTGTACTTAGAACTTATAGAATCTACACTCATAATTGTGACTTAAGATTAGTTAATTATTTCAAACATGTAACCAGATACAGAGGATATGACCTTGAAATCATTGATGTATTATACGTGATACATTATAATAAATTTAAAATTTTAATTAAAGAATCTGTAAAGTTCATTACATGCAGGTTTTCTTGATATATGTTTAAGAATTATCAACAAGAATATGCAACATTATTAAAAAATTGTACAATATAGTGTAACATTTTCTACCTGTTGTTAGTTAAATAATATTCTCACATGAATAAAAGATTAACTATCAAAGGTTGATGAATATGATATTTATAGTATTCCTCATGTGTGTGGACGATTTTATATCGGATCAAGGAACATAAAAATGTTCTACATAAATATAAATTAACTGAATCGGTCTTTATAAAATATTTGTTAAACGCATTTAAAAATATATATTATAATAATTAGAGTCAGCTTTTGTAAAACATACGACAAGCACATTTGATATTATGTATTAGAACAGTGATGGCGAACTAACCAATAATAAATAAATATAAATATAGTTAAATATAGATATAATAATTACCGTTATTGCTAAGTGTAACAACGAATGATTTTTTTCCAACCCGGGAGCAATGAGAAATGTTCACAGGAGAAGTCTCACGACCTCTTGGTGCCAGTTTTGCAGTTGCAGGAACATGTGACATTCGATGACATGTATTGAATTCGTCGCAGACCCAGTATACACATCAGTATTTGAGCAACAATGAAAGTAAACTGTTGGTATTAGCTTCGCTCTGCTTAAATTCTGGCCCGGCATGGCCAAACGCGTTAAGGCGTGCGACTCGTAATCTGAGGGTCGCGGGTTCGCATCCCCGTCGTGCTAAACAAGCTCGCCCTTTCAGCCGTGGGGGCGTTATAATGTGATGGTCAATCCCACTATTCATTGGTAAAAGAGTAGCCCAAGAGTTGGTGGTGGGTGGTGATGACTAGCTGCCTTACCTCTAGTCTTACACTGCTAAATTAGGGACGGCTGGCACAGATAGTCCTCGAGTAGCTTTGTGTGAACTTCCAAAACAAACAAGCTTAAATTATTTTTTTTTATGAATGAGCACTGGATATTTAATAATAATAACGGTAAATATACATTTATTTTTTGGAAATATATGAATTATATTAGTGAAAGTATGTTATGTGACATGGGATGCATATATTTGTGACCATTCAGTTAATTAAATATGTAGTTTTATATCAATTGCATAAATTCTCACTTGCTGTTATTTTACAATAAGTTAAGTTATCGTATTTAGGTTAATTTGTGAGTTGGTTGGTTGGTTGGTTTTGGAATTTCGCACAAAGCTACTCGAGGGCTATCATTGCTAGCCGTCCCTAATTTAGCAGTGTAAGACTAGAGGGAAGGCAGCTAGTTATCACCACTCACCACCAACTCTTGGGCTACTCTTTTACCAACGAATTGTGGGATTGACCGTCACATTATAACGCCACCACGGCTGGGAGGGCGAGCATGTTTGGCGCCACGCGGGCGCGAACCCGCGACCCTCGGATTACGAGTCGCACGCCTTACGCGCTAGGCCATGCTGGGCCCTTAATTTGTGAGATAATTTTAAATTGTATTTACAATTTTCAGCTCATCAAAATTTCAGCTTATCCAGAAAATAAACAAAAATATGTTCAAATGAAAGGAACAGCGACAGATGTTTTCAAAACTTGTGGACTGAAATATTTGGCACTATCACAATGGGTGATAAAGCACTACGCATCTTATGTTCTAAAACACTGGTGTGCAGGACTTTCTCTGTAAACGGCTTTGATAAGGGTAAGCAAGAACAGAAAGAACATAAATCTCGAAATGTCAGCAACGACAACATGCAGTCATATTTCTGATGAAACTGGTTTCAGGTAGTTCCAGCTTTGTTGCTGCTAGTTTTTAGAGTTCAAAGATTATTGCTAAACATGGAAAACCACTTTGTGATAGGGAGTATATTACACAATCTTGGTTGGAATGTGCTCCTTTCCTTTTTGACGGTTTTCCAGAAAAAAATTAAAAAAAAATTATTCAGGGCATTAAGGAATTGTCAGTGACGAGAAACACAGTAAAAGATTAAAGATGGAAACAAACATATCTAACAAAAATGTATTTCAGAACGACTGGTATGGGTAATAACACTTATTGATAAGGAGAGAACAACGTTTCGACCTTTCTAGGTCATCTTCAGGTTAAGAAAGACAGAGTTTGAAAGTGACTATTGCCGGACTTATGTCTTAGGGACGAGAGCATAAACGGTTAACGGATTGTAGGGGGCGTTGCAGGTGTATGCTAGGTTATTAATTAGTATAGGTATAAAGGTGTTCCTTTATATTGGTTTAATTTTGGTTTTAGTTGCTGTATAAATAGGGCTTCTTTGATTCTGCCTTTGTTTACATTTGTTTACCTACTTAATATATGGGTGTTTTCTTTGGTTCTCTTATGTTTATTTGACTTGCGGTGTTCAAAAACGTCTGAAGGTGTTTTTTTTTTTCTGTTATTTGTATCTAGTTTCCGTTTTTCTACTTGTTTCTCAAATATAAAAGTCGTGGCAGATATTGCATTGTATTTTATAAATTATATTGGTGTTGTGTTTGTCAATGTAGTTCTTACATAGTATGGACTTTAATTTTGTACCTGATTTTTGAATAAATTTGGTGTTTACTGGAATGTTGTGTTTTGTTATAAGTTTTTTTTTCCAAATGTTGGTTATTTTTTCGCTGATCGTGGGAACATATGGTATGCATTAGTATAAGGTTTTGTGGTTTGTTGTATCTTGGGATTTATTGTTGTTTGTTTGTTGTTGGTCTAGGTGTGTGTGTATGATTTTTTTCACGGTTATTTGAGGAAATTTGTTGATGTTGATGAAGTGTGGTTTTATTTTGTTGATTTCATTGTTAATTGTATGGGGTAAACATAGTTTTATGGCTGTGTTTATTTGGTTTTTAATATGTTAAGTTTTTGTTTTGTTTCATGTGCTGACTCCCATGGAATGTATAATCCAATATGGGCGATTTTTCTGTGGATTTCAATTTTAAAATGTGTATCAGTTCTTATGATCTTGAGGTCAAAAAATGCCATTTGATTAGTTTTCCTGTTCACAGGTGAACTTAATGTTGGGGTGTATCGAGTAGCTTACAAAAGATATTAGTTCATGTAAATTTCTTTCCATTTGATTTTAATGAGTGCAATGATATTACATCATCATAATTGCTAAATTTTGTAGGTTAGATGTAATCTGTGAAGAACTGATTAGCTTGGTAATCTTACTAGATCATACTACAGGGGCTGAAATGTGTAAAACAGCAGTAAACTAATTATTCAATCGACAGGTTGATCTTTCAAAAATAGCTTCTGTGAGAACTGACGATGCACCTAGTATGATTGGTAGAAAAGTAGGTTTTGTAACGATGTTTGCAAAATATGTTGGACGTTCATTGGTAGGCTTTCATTGTATTATACATGAGGATGTTTTGTGCGCAGAAGCTAGCCTTAAGAAGATTGAAATGAATAAAGTGATGGAAAGTGAAACCAAGGTAATTAATATTATTTCTGCTCATGCTTTGGAAAAAAAAGACAATTTCAGAGTTTACCGAGAGAAGCGAATTGGTGTACACAGAACTATTTACGTAGGACAATGTTCGTTGGCTAAATCGAGGTTTTGTCCTTAAACGATTTGTTGAATGTTTGGATAAAATTTGTCTGTTTTTTGACAAATGAAAGATTTTCTTGCTAAGAATTATCTGATGTTGTGTGGAATTGTAGGTTGATGGGTTTTATTTTTCAAATTTATCTTCAGATTTAAATGACTTGAACACTAAACTGCAGGGATCTGGCAAAATACTTGCCAAAATACAGGTTTTTGAAATCAAACTGAAAACTTTGAAACATTGTGTTTACAGTCGCATTTTTAAATATTTTTCAAACCTAAAAAAAACACATGACAACTCTTAAAGTTCATGAGAAAATATAGATTCCGAGCTTTCAAATGCAATTTTCAAGCATTATTAATTCAACTTTTGAACAATTTTGTTTGGGATTTAATACGTTCAGGTTATATGTAGAAACTGCAAAATTGAAAGAACAACACAGAAAATTACAAAAACTGAGGCTCTGAAATTGTGGAATTCTTTCCATGAAACTTTTAACTGTCTAAAAAATGTCGTAATGTTAGTATTAACAGTATTTTCCTCAACATAATTTGCGAGTCTTTAATTTCAGAGATAACTGTGTAAAGTGTAACTGTAGGAATAGATATGCTGATGGAACTTGTGCTGCATCTCAAAATAACCAAATACAAGCCTGATATAAAATATCTGTCATCTCTGGTGCAGCAGCAAAAGACTCACTATGAGTAAAATATGTTTATTTTTTTTACCTGATTTTTATATTACATAATATGATCCAAAGCTTATCATCTCTCAAAATGCTTTCAGTTAACAGTAAAACAATGAATAAGCGTAAATACGCACTTAGAATCCTTCTTGTTCCTTAAAAAAGTCCATTATTATTATTTCTAATACCTTTATTTTATTTATTGTAAAGTAATATAGTTATCAATAACGTCTAACTCCTTAGGATATTTCGTTTATAATAATTCAGAATAATAATAATAATTGATAATATACTGTTAAAAAGTGCCACAGGCGTGCATGAGAAATTCTTAGATTATCCCCAATTTGTGCACACACTCTCAAAAAGGCTCGCCATCCCTGTATTAGAATAAGGTTAAACTAATAACTCAGGTGAAATTAGAATGTTAATTAAATATTGGAGAACTATAGAAATTGAAAAATAAAACATTGACATGAACATGGACGTTGGTTCAACTTCATAACAGACTCCCGCTAGTACAGCGGTATGTCTCCGGATTTACAACGCTAAAATCAGGGGTTCGATTCCCCTCGGTGGGCTCAGTAGATAGCCTACTGTGGCTTTGTTCTAAGAAAACGCACTAAACTTCGTAAGAAACGAAGTACTCAATATTTGTTGAATAAGTATAGATGGCAGCAAAAGAGGGTAAGTTTGTGTATTTATAAATAAATTGTTTGAAGTCATAGATTTTTATTACAGAAAGTGCGTTTATGTTAAAATTAAATGTCATTTAAATTTAATTACACAAACACACACACACAACTTTATATGTATCTATATAAGCAAGTACTACCTGTTATATGTTTATGTAACTACTTCGCATGTTGTGGGTAGATCTTCACCCAAATCAGTATGGAAGTTCATGAAGTCCAGTATGAACAAATTTTCTCTTGGTATGAATATTTCATTCATCATGAATTTATATAACATTTTTTTTACAGGAGACGGGTACACAAACTAGCATATGTATAAGGAAATAAAGCTTTGGTCGAAATTCAAGAAACAAAGAATATTTTACTTACCTACATATACGCGTATATAACTAAAACATCAATTAGATTCACCTGTAGATACGAATAAGAAAACAATGGAATATCATACTTTTTCTTCTTTTGTTAATTTCTTCTATCGGTTTCTTTACTTTCAAGTCCACGCTTTAGGAAATAGTTTTAATCTCAATCTATAACAAATAACATATAAATACGGCTTTTCAACTAAACATAAATACTTAAAATTAAATGTGTATTCTTTCCAAATCTAAAAGAATATAGTGAAGTTCATGTATAGATTAACTACATTACAAGTGTTAAAAAACAAGTAAAGGCTGAAATATATATGAATTTTCAGTAAAAGTTTAATCAGATTTTAATTTTGTTAAAAAAAATTGTTTGTTTGTTTAGGATTTCGTACAAAGCTACTCGAGGGCTATCTGTTCTAGCTGTCCCTAATTTAGCAGTGTAAGACTAGAAGGAAGGCAGCTAGTCATCACCACCCACCGCCAACTCTTGGGCTACTCTTTTACCAACGAATAGTGGGATTGACCGTCACATTATAACGCCCCCACGGCTGGGAGGGCGAGCATGTTTAGCACGACGGGGATACGAACCCGCGACCCTAAGATTACGAGTCGCACGCCTTAACACGCTTGGCCATGCCGGGCCGCATAACTTTGGTAAAATAAAAAATTAAGTTTTTTTTTTGTTGACGAATTGAAGATGATTTTTTTTTAAAAGAGGAAAATATTTTTTAAAAAATTTCAGAAGTTGGGTATTTCTACGTAATTCCTAAAATACGAAAACTAAAGAAGATTAATGAATTATTGTTCGGAATAAAAAATAAATATAGATTTTTGGGGGAAATTAAAAATATTACTGAACATTTAAATGACATTTTGGATATATTATTAAAATCTTTATTTGTATCGTATTTCTAGTGTTATAAAGGATAATTTTCAATTTGTTGAAAAACTGCTGAAAAAATTAGAAGAAAATTCAAACACGAATACAGAATTCAGGCTACGACAAGTGTTTTAGATAAACAGAAAAATAACATTATCCCACGTTTAATAAAAATGTTTGTCTTGAAGGGTTTATATATAGTTTTCTATTAGTTTTATTATTATGAAAAAACAAATATTTTGTCAAACTTCTCGTAAAGAAATGGGAACAAAAGTCGCTCCAATTTATGCTAATTTCACTATGGTATTTTTTTGAATTATAATTATTTAATATACTACCTTATTGTTTTAGACGTAATTACACAGCTTCAGAGAAAGTCAGTTTACAACCTTTCTCCATAGAACAGTCCTACCATCCCAGGTGTTATCTAAGTAGCTCTTCTCTGAACGTTCTCCAGTAGCTATTGTTCAAATAACTTAAATTTGTTTTAATCACACTATCAAAATCTTTTTTCAACCACATTATTCAATGATTACCCATTTAAATTATATAAAAAAAAGTTTAAATTGTGAAAACCTACATGCGTCACCCTACCTTCAGGATAGTTAATCATCATCAGCCATGTATCAGCCCAATCTATCAAATATTCTAAGCCTCCATATAAGTTTATAGCATCATTGATACAGTTAGCCCAACCATAAATCTTAATATCATCCGCAAACTTCACTATTTTGTTAGTCATTCCAAAGTCAATATCATTAATATCAATAACAAACAGCAGAGGATGCAGCACAGAGACCTGAGGTACATCACTTGTTACTTTTATCCTCTTAGATCTAACTCCATTTATCACTACTCTCTGTTTTCTACTCTTAAAAAAATATCAGAAAATTTAAGTGTATCTCTGATCCCACTGTTTAAAACCTTTCCAACTACTGATGTAAAATTGACTGACCTATATTTCCAGAACAATGTTAATCACCTCCTTCAAATATTTAATTTCTTTTAAAACAGTGCCTAAAGAAAGTTAATGTATCTAAGTCAACAAATATTGCTATTGAAGGTGAGTAAAAGAAGCTTTGTTGTTTTTATAAAGTTTTCTACTATATTACAGCACCGAACCTTGATATTATACTGTTACAATAGTCGCTCTGTGTGGTACTTTAGTGGCAGCTACCACGAGGTATGAGAGAAAAGACACATCGTGTCATGGAAATAATCTGTTATTAGAACGTTTAGTTACTAAAACAAATTTCGATACTTTCGATTTCAAGTAGCATTTATTCTACAAATTTGTCAACGTTGAAACCTTTCTATTCTTATACAGTTTTTTATTTCGATGTTCTACTGTTGTTAAGTGTTTATAAGTTATAGAGACTGCTTTTAATATCAGGAAATAAATAGTTTGAAATTATGTATAGAAAATCCTAGATGTTTCTCAATCTTCATAACCCCAACACATATATATAAACAAATATATAAATATATAAGGAAACACTGAATTATCACTTTTTATTCCTTACTTTATTGAGTATTTTTTAAATTTTATCAAGGATTCCTTTTTACTTTATACAATATTTGTATACATTTGAAAAATATATGTTTTTAATTTAAATTATTTATGTTTAGTTGAAAATTGGTATTTGTATGTTTTCTATTTATTGATTCTTAGTAAATCTATTTCATGATGAGTGACCTTTGAAGCCAAGAAACCGGTAGAAGAAATTCATAAAAGATAAGAAAGAAAGTTTTATGTTGAATTGTTTTTATTTGTACCCACAGATGAATCTACTCCTGGACTGTCTGCGTTAACACCACTCACCACTTACTTGTGAACCAGTATAATGTAGTGTAATTTGACCATCAGTGTTATAACGCACTTATAGCCTCAAAGTGCGGGGCATGTGTTTGTTTTTTTTCTAGAGTGAGGAGTTGTAACGGGAAACAAACCATGGATCATCACAACATTACGTACACAGTATATATAGACATGGTATACTAGAGCGCGTTTAGTAGATTTACTATAAGATTTATTAAGATCATATTCTAGTCTAAATATTTATGAACCCATTAATGACATATTAGAATATTAAATACATGTTTATAGACCCACACTCTTATATATATTCATATGTATAACATGCTCGCACTTCCATTCGTCTATGCATTATAATGTGTAGGTTCATCTTACTTTTTGTTAATAAAGAGTAACCCAAGACTTAGAGCTGGTACCTGATACCTTCCATACAGTTTATTCCTTTTAAATTAAGGACATCTAGAGTAAATAGCCCTCGTTCTATGTATTAAGTCATAAAGGTGCTTTCCACTTTTCACAACTTGTTTAAAACTACAGATTCCAAAGATTATATGCATATATAAATATTTTTGATGACGAGAGACCAACTTGAAATAAAAGTGTTAATACCCATACCAGTTGTTCTCTGCTTATCAATAACGGTGTTAATATCCATACCAGCCGTTCTGAGATATAATGTCAATATTATTCAAGTGTTTAGTTACACTGTTTTATCTGAAACTTGATTTAACTTTTATAAATCACTCGTACTTCATGAGTACTTATCTTCACTAATTCTTTTCTTCTGATCAATTTCTCAGCTTTCGTAGGAAATGTTGACAAATCCCTCACATTTTTCAAGTTAACATTTTTACAGTCAGTGGATATTTATATCACAGACACATTTTAAGTAAGCAGTAGAGGCAATATTTTACACCCTTGTGCAAATTAAATGAAACAAGAGGGAAAATTACGATTTTTTTCAGTTTTTTGCGTTTTATTTCTCAGAATCCAAAAATTACTCACAACGTAATACATGATATGACTGCCTTTATTTTTCAGAAGATCGTTAATCCGCTTTGGCATCGTGTCTACGAGTTGACTGCAATTTTTACTCATTTTTGGATCGCAGTACCACACCTCAATTATGCTTATCTTTCATAGTACAATCTTTTTCCCGAAGTCTTTCTTTACAAATCGCCCAAAGATTTTCAATAGGATTTAAGTCCGGAGAGTTTCCAGGCCAGTCTAGCACCTTTATTGTAGTCATAAAATTATTCACAACTTTCGATGTGTGGCACGAAGCCAGATCTTGCTGAAAAATGCCAGATCCATCTGGAAATCACTTTTTCAATTCTGGAACGACTCTTCTCTGCAAACGACTCTTCGATATACTGTGGTCCTCGCATCATACCTCCTACGATATGTAAGCCTCCGACGCCATAGTAGCTGAAAAAGCCCCAAAACATCTTCTTCAAGGGATGTTTTACGAACTCATTGATGTGAGATTCTCGAAGTTTCTCACCTGGAGATCTGTGAACATGCAGACTTCTTCGACCCTGTACGAAGAAATAAGTCTCGTCACTGAATAACACCTTCCTCCATTGTTCTTGCGTCCAGTTCTTGTATTTCAGACCACATTGATACCGTTTTTGATTCATTGAGTTGGTAAGAAGTTATTTTTTGACTGGTCTCCTTGCACTTCTAACGCAATTTCGAATGACGTAATATTCCTCAAAATTTGTTATATATCCCAAAAATAAATCGACCATACTGCAAAACATAGCTAATGACGCCGTCTGTGTGAAAAAATGACTGTTAAAGGAAATCAGCGGGTCCAGCAAGCTTACACCGGCCGCTATGCTGAAAATATTGTAAAATGACCATTTGTTTCAATTAATTTGCACAAGGGTGTATATCAAGTCTTAAGGTTGTTTTAAACTCTTATATAGAAGGTGAAAGAGTTTGAACAAATCACTATCATATATATTTTTTTAACATCGATGTTTCTTTAAGTTAGATTTATATTTAGAAATTAACAATGAATGTAGGTTAAAACTGTATTATGAAATTACCTCTATTTACTAAAATTATCGAAGATTTTTAAGTTTAAGAATAAACAACACATATGTGGGTACGCAAACGTTGTATCGCCTATATTGTTGTGTCGGCTAAAATTTCTAGGAACGCTTCTCTCACGCCTTTAACTATATCTAATTCAACGCGCCAAGAGACAATAAATATGTGTATTTGGTTTGCTACAGGTGGTGTATTATAAACCTCGGATGCTATATCTATGATTACCGCTTATTAATCGTTAATATTTATAGATTTCAAGCATTATAAACAATTTAACGTCAGTGGATTCTCATCAGACGTTAGTATTTTTACGAATACACTACACAATTTCAGGGGTAGAAAAACAACAAAAAATTAAAGTTTGATTAAAGAACAGCTAGTTGGCTATCCGTTAAGTGATATGTAGAAATTTCAGTTCAAAATTATTTAGTATAGTGAATACCCCATTGAATATTCAATTCCAGACCAAACGTAAGACTCAATATTGTTTGTGGGTTTATAAAACGTTTATATATAAATAATTATTTGTATTAAGTGCTGATAATAATCGTTATTATATATTACACAAATATTTGTATATTAAAATATATACCTTTAAAATAAGAAATTCTGTGTATCAATTCTGTAGTTAAATAAAAAATTCGATACATATCGAAAGTTACAATTTAATGCAGTTTTAGGCTACTTAAAACACGTAGCACAATAATAACAAACGGAACATACATGATGAAGAATTCTAGCTTCATATATTTCAAAACTAGGAAGATTTAGAATAAAACTTTAAAAACTTTGAAATTTTAAAGAGAATATTAAAATTCAAAGCGAAATTAAATTATTTAAAAATCGACAATTTCGTTTTATAAAAAGAAGGGCACATTTAACAAATTTGACTTGACCAATAAGAACCAGTGTCGTATAAACAGTGTACAATTTACATTGGAAGACTTATGGTAAAGTGAAATATCTTTAAACTGAGAGAAAAAAAAATGTGATTTTCAAAATTAAAGTCAGCTACGAGTGTGGAAATCTCCAACGTCTTACATCTAACATATCTATCGTTTACTGAATGTAACACCCTGGCATGGCTCGATGATGTAAGTACTCAACTCCTAATTCAAATTGTGCGGGTTCGAATCCCTGCAATATCAAACATGCCTTAGAGTGGTATAATGTTGCGATTAATTACACTTTTCGTTCGTAAAAGAATAGTCCAGGAGTTGGCGGTGGGTGGTGATGACTTGCTGCCTTCCCTTTAGTCTTACACTGCTAAATTAGGTGTTATAATATAAATCGGACGGATCTTTGATTCATTATGTTACGTATTACGTATTAAGCAACTAGAAATCTGAATTTGAATTAATAAGTTAATTGAACGTTGATATGGAATCAGATTTATGTTATTTTCCAACAATATTGATACATTTTTTCTCATAACGGTTATTTCAATATTTCATACAAATAATTATTCATGCAAAAAAATTTACAAAATCACAGGAACTTTCAGTCTTCTATCTTGTCTGGAACTTAATATTATTTCGATGGTCCAGTTCCACGTGTTTATGTTAACACGTAAATATTATTCACTTAACGGGTATGGAAGCTAGCTCTATTCTTGTTTGGCCTAACACAGTTTACAAGCATACATTTCACAGTGGAAGATACATATCTAATATCCTCATAGAAATACTGACGTCCAAAGTTAATTTTATGAAATTGAGCGGTTCGTAATTTTCAAAATCTATAAATGTTCCTGGTAAAATTCTGTAGTTTTACGATTAATAAATTTAATCACAATTATAAACCCCTTTCGAGGCTTATTAAGCATCCAGTTTAAACAAACATGTGTATTAATATGGAATGGAATCACAGCATTTAAGTTCTCAAATTTATGGTTGAATTACTCAAGTGTTAAAAAGGATGAAATAATTGTTACTTTCGTGTTGAATTTATATACTGATTATAAATATTAGTTTGTCTCAACTTTCAGCTGACGTGGTAAGTGTCCTTCATGGACGGATAGTTAAGGTGCTCAACTGGTAATCTTAGGGTCATGGGTTCGAACCGCGTCACTCTAGATATGCTCGCCTTTTTCAGCCGTTGGGATGTCAATTCCACTACTCGGTATTAAAAGAGTATCACAAGAATTTGCGGTGGGTGATGATGACTAGCTCACTTCTCTCTAGCAAAAGTAGCCCCCGTGTAGCTTTGCTCGCAATACCATAAATAAATGAACATTTCATGGAAAGGAGGAAAATTTTAAAAACGCTCTTTGTGTTTTCTTGTTGTTGTAGAAGTTCTAACATATAATGAAATAAGAAAATATAAAGAATATTACTATTTCTTAACAAAGGCTGTGGGTTTTAACAGTTATCAAAACACTTTATCAACAATACTATCGAATTATTTATGATAAAGTCAAACGTATATGTCAGTGAAGTTATACAGAAAATGTGAACGGAAAACGTTATTATGACAGAAATATAACAAGGAACTTTACAACACAAATAATCCTATTAAATAAAGACTCTTCGTTGGTCTTGACAACGAGTGTAAAGATAGTTAGTTCAATCTTTTTTTCAATAGAAAAATCAAACAAAAATCAAGTACTCGTTAATTAAAACTTGGAAAGTAACTATGTATTGTAAAACAGTAAAATATTGTATTAGGCTATTGAAAGAGTCTTTAGCTGATATAAGAAATAGGGTCTACGAACTGATTAACAACTGTGATTATATCATATTCACCTGTTGTTAAAACTGAATTTGTAAACTTTCAGTCAGCTGATATATGAATGTTGTAAATATAAATTGGATTTTTATTTTGTATGTATTTCCTTTGGAAACACCTTTGATACTTCTGGTCCAAAGACGTTACGAGTATTGAAAGATCCATGATGTGCGAAGTACTAACATTACCCCTCTTTGTTACAGAATCAGTTTTGTTTAGTCCAGGAACAAAAAGACAACATTAAGAATGAAGAAAGAGAATAATCCATTATTTCCTTCACTCACTAAATCCTCTTTCTCCACCTATAATTTAGTGTGAAAAGTGTTTTACCCATATTAAAACGTTTTATTGTCCTATAAAACCAGTAACTCTTACACCTGTCTATTCAGATGACAACAATGAGAAGCATATTGAAAATTTGAATGTCTAAAGTCTCAACTAAATATTCCCATTTTATTTCTACGATTTTAAAACCAGAAATTCTACAAGAGCTGTAGCATAACAGTCACGAACCATTTTGATATTATCTTCTTATTGGTGGCTCCGAAAGGGAAACCTGGTTTACTGAACGATGCCCAGAAAAACTCTTCTGTTAAGAAATATAAATCCAATGATAACAATCTCAGGTTCAGCTAGTAAATCCTTAATTCCAGAACTTATCAGTGCGTAGAAAATAGACAAGATCATTTAGAATTCTCTTCTTAATCCTAAAACCTATTTAGCTCTATGTCATAAACACCTGTTTAACAGGAAATTTAATCCGATTCTCCAGAAAAAGTTCACCTTACCAATGACGTTGTTGTTGTTGTTGTTTTAATATTAAGAAAAAGTGCTTATAAAATTAAGTAATTAATTAGGTTGTGTTAATAACAATTAAACTTTTGGCTTGACAATTAACACAGGATACACAATGTTTATTTAATCTCTGCGTGATAAAACATTTTTTGTACGTTGTTATTTTTCAAATTATTAGAAAATTTAAAATAGCTTAAAACTTATTTTTTTTAATATATTAGTTACTATAGCTAATCAAACAACAAAACAGAACATTGTATGACAATAACATATTTTGATGAGTATCATAAAATAAATGTAAAATAGAATTTATTTACAAAGTAATATAAAATATTATAATGGAATTAATAATTAATAATATCAGACTAACGTAAATACATTCTTTCTAAATAACTAGACTAAAACCAAGTGAATTTCTGAATCAAGCTCTTTTCTATCATATCACTAACGTTTTTTGATAAAAATAAACCTCTTTAAGAAACATAGACTCCAAATTAATAAATCAATAAATATTTTACAGTAAATACTTGAATTGCATAAACCAACAACAGTATTAGGCTATACTTTTGTTACTGTGCAACATGACCCATCTTTTGCTGAAATCTAGTTTTACCAAAGCACTCCGACTTTTACATATATTTCAATTGTTAATCTAACTGGGTTTTACAAATAATTATTCAATGAACACATCATGAATCAATAGAATGAATAATCTTAATTTTCATTGACGCACAAAAGGAATTTCTTGACATTTGACTGTCTCGACTGTACTTCTCTGCAGTTTTGTTATTCAAACATAATTTCGCAATATTTACTTATTTAAGCTGATAATGATATATGAGGTTAGGGTGGATAATGGAGTGTGGGCGGTAGCTCTTGACCCTTCATCATCTGGCTGCTCATAAATTATTGTAGAGTAAGGTGAACAGTAAAAACATTCCAACAAATAATGCTACTGAAGGTAACATCTAACTTTATTTAAAACTAGGGGAAAAGATAAAGTAACGAAAAAATGGTGAGTGAAAATTGGCAAGAAAATATTTTTTCCAAAAAACATTCAAAATCTGATACATACGTCTCTCCATCTGCCTTGAAGAGACTCCTATGGATGTATATTACCTATAAAAGCTATAAAGGCATTTAATCCTCACAAAGAAGTGACGTGGAAGTGAGGAACTGGTATTCATATAAATATAGGAATATCTATTACATGTTTTACAGTTATCATGACGTTTTACAATGATTTATATATTTTATTTAAGTTTTCATTATTTATTTACCCAAACGCCTGTTATTTAATATCTTATAACGATCTTATAACACCAAAACGGTATTTTACTTTAACGGGGCACTAATAATATTTTTTACATCCTCTTCAGGAGTGTTATACCATAAAACGTAAAATAATTAACAATACAAGAATTCAAATTTTAAAGTACGTTATAATTGAAAGTATATCGTGCTTTCTATATCGTGCATCATACTTAGTGTCGGTTATTTCCCAGTTAATGAACTGTTATTTCAATAATACATTTCACTACATAATACATCTACGTCACGAAGTAGATTGAATTTTAATTTATTCTTTAAATCAGTTATAGCTTCGTACTGTCAGTTATGTTTTGTTCTTTAGTTTACTGCACCTGAAAAAGGAGTAAAGTGCAATGTGTAGTGTATAATTAAAGAAATATGATAATTTGATATTATTAGATCCTTTATTTATAGTAATAAAATGTCTTCTATACACCATTATGCACTACAGAAATTAGATTATATAATCAACTACTGCTATGATATTAAAACTATTGTTTTAAATATTCTACAAGGTACGTATTTATTTTACAAGAAACAGATACAAATGTACCATTTTCACATTAAATAAGTAATTCAAAAATCTTGACTCCAATTAGCTAGTTTCTAAATAACAAATCTCTACTGCGTATTTCAACGTACATGAATGTGTGCAAGGTTTACTGAATGATTAAAATATTTGTTTTGTTAAGTTTCATCACTTAGTTTTTGACCTTGTTAGCATGTTTTGA
Organism: Tachypleus tridentatus; assembly: GCF_004210375.1. Classification (NCBI taxonomy): domain Eukaryota; kingdom Metazoa; phylum Arthropoda; class Merostomata; order Xiphosura; family Limulidae; genus Tachypleus; species Tachypleus tridentatus. The sequence continues at coordinate 23,421,855 of NC_134825.1, read as the reverse complement.
TTTTTTATGGAATATAAAGGATTCATAACGAACACAATCTTATCACTGACAACAACAAGTAGAAATTTTCAAAAAGATTCAAAATATTTTCATAAAATAAAAGTTTTTTTCTTAAAAAATATCAGCAGTCAGAGTTGTTTTAATTAATTTGTATGTTAGAGTATTTTTACATTTGTCACGACAACGTTTATACTCTTCAAAAACAGAAACACAAAAGGCAAAATATGAGACAAATTGTTAACAAGTTTATTCCGGGTAGTTCTCTCTAAAATATTTTTAGACGATCATTGGACATATAAAACCTTATTGGTGAAAGGAATTATGGTCGTATTTCTTCCGTTACGTGTTTAAGAAATCGTATATACATTATGAATGATGACATAATATCAAAGCAAAGTAAACAGACTACTTAAGTTTTATGAGAGGATTTTTAGCATATTCTAAGAAAGAAATAATAATTCTTATTCTATTAAATAATTTGTTGAAGAAATAGCTCACAAGTACAACTGTAAAAGAATAACATCATTAGGTACCACTTTAATATGGTTTAAAAACTCTCATAAACTCTGTTTTTAAATCAAAGAAACAACAGCGTGAGAAATTAATGAAAAAAACATTATCGTTAACTTTCCAAGTTTAGTTTCAGACAACATAAATCTACTTGTACATATAATATTGTCCAACATTTACATATAACTTAGTCTCTTTCAGTGTTGTATTAAACACTGTCAAAACAGCCCCGCCTAGAATATTTTTAAAACCTTTTGATCTCCTTAACCAATGATAAAAATGTATAAAGTGACGTCATAAAGACGTCATTCTCGCAATTTCTACCAATGAGATCTCTATAAAAGCAGTCAGTCTATCATATCTCGTAGACATTCAACGGCACTGAACGAGCTGCATATACAATTTTAAGAACTACCTGGCAAAAAAGTGGAACTTTCAGCTCAGTCTTTGCATCACTCTAGAAGTAAGTTCGCATCTCTTTACTCATATACGCTATCAAATCAGTAGTTCAGTAACAACTGAAAACTTCTAAGTTTTCTTCACTTACCTGAAATTCTTTTAAATGAAAGAAAAAACTTATATATGTTTCAGAAAAAGGAGACTTAACTTCAAACAAACATTGTGTTGCTTGTTTGTAAGCACTTAAGAATGTAACATAGCTACATAAAATTTGTGTAAAACTTGTAACGTAGTGAAAATAACCATCAATTTTTATTATATTACCTAGAACGGATTAATGTCTGATTTGTGAGTTGCACTGGCTGTCAGTGTGCAATTAATAATTACTTAAAAAATGTAACAATACAACATTATATCAATTTATCTCAGACTGCATCTATTCTTGGATTCGTAGTTAAACGATTCACCGTTAACTGCTTGTGGCTGCTAAAATACACCATACATTTTTCGAAGTTGATTTTTCGTGAAATAAAAAACAGTTCCCTGTATTCTTTAAATGAAATTTCAATTATACAGTTTTTATTAGTAAAACTTACATGTAAAATGTGAAAAACTAAAATTTTCATATACTTAAATACATAACGAATTTACAAGAAATATAATTCAGTTGCTACTCTTTATATGTAAAGTTCACAGTAAAGTAGCTCAGGGTCTTTATCTTAATTTCCTTGTGTGGATAATTTTCAAAGAACATAAGGTAGTTTGATTGTGATAGCAAAACAAAGAAGTAGGTAAAAAATTGTTATAAATTCACTTTTAAAGAACGATAAAATGCTAGTGATATAGACAGGTACACATAACTTAATTACTAACAAATATACTAGAGAGGATCGCATGGGGAAAACACTTGTGCTTAATAGAGAATATTTGTCTATTTACTTAAATTACAACATTCGTCACTTGTTATATAATATCTGTATACCTTGTAGGTTGTAATACAATGTTAATTTCATATGAAGGCTGATATCAGTACTAGCATAAAGTACATCAGTGTATATAGAATTATACTTCATATACCTACGTTCTGTTTTTTCACCTTAGTTTTCTGTAAGCAAACCTGTTAATTTAATTGAGAGTATACCTTTAGACGACATGTCCTCAAATCTTTGTGTAGTTTTATTTAACAAAGTTTGTCCATATAATATGATATACTTTATATACTCACATTACTAACTTGTACTTCGTTTCCCTTACTTTAATACAGTCACAATGATCAAGCTATCAGTAATCAACGGTTTCATTAGTACGTTTTTCCTGATGTCAGTCTTGTCAGTAGCCATGTCGGCTTCCTTACCTCAAAATCAGTAAGTTACAGATTTAGTATTTTCAGACTGTTTCTTCTTCTTTTTTTTTTCTATACAATTCTTAAATTACTGATTTATTGATTGAGTTTAATCTGCTTATATCATTGGCTAAGTTATTCATCTCTAAATAGAAATATTCTTACTATGTCTTATATTCATGTAAGCTTTCAATTATTAGTAAGAATTCCGTTGAACCGATAAGGCATTTAATTAGATATCATACATACATTATGATGTAGGTTTGAATAACCTACATTTAGGTTTAGATCTAATTATCAGATTCTAAACATAGAACTACCAAACAGTTATAATTTTTTCATACTATTCAAGATCATTAGTTTTTATAGCCTAGCTGTTATCATGTTTGTATTCGACATCGTAGGTCCGAGGTTCGAGCAAAGAAATGGTGTTGAATACGTTTTTTTTAACTATAATAATTGATACTGATATTCTGTTAAATGTTACAACGTAATGAAAGAGTACTAGTTAATAGCAACCTTATTATTGTCATCTGTTGTAAATATGACGCTGTTCAAGTTAAAATACCAAAATAACACTTAAATAGTTGCTAGTGAGAAGAGTCATTCTTACATTTATTTGAAGAAACAATACCTTCGTTGTGTCCGACTGAAAACTGTAACTTCGAACTGATTAGGTAATATTAAATACAACCCAATTGCATATGCCTTAAGTCCAAGCCTCCGAAGGACACCTTCGTGCCCGGAATGAACATCTGTATTATAGATGCTAAATGCTTGAGAGATTTATATTGTTTACCATTCGGAAAGTCATCCATGGCTCATCTCCAATATTAAAGAATCACAAAACTAAAACAGGGTTTCGGTTTCCGTCGTGTTTTAAACACAGACAGCTAATTGTGTAGTTTCTGCTTAATTACAGACAACTAGATGTACATAAGTAGATTAAGGATACAGAAAAATTCTAACCCGAAATTTTTAAGTATTTATATCTTACACTCTTAACTTTGATAAATCGCAAAATTAATTCATGAAACAAATGAAATAATTTGGTGAAATTCTACACACATTTAAACGTCGATAGACATGTTACAGAAGTCAAATGACGCTAGCAATTAATAAATAATAATTTGTACTAAAAAGATGAGTGATAGAGATACTTTAGATTGATGTCAACAAATGTTGACTGATATATCATGAAAACCATGTCTCTTTATGCACAAAAATCTATATTTTGTGTTGTTATATATAATACAAAGAACGAGTGCTGGTTATAACGTAAAGTAACACGTAAACAATACATAAAGCCTTATAAAGTATCTATTTACCAAAAAACAAAAACAGATACATTTCTAATTTGTTTATTTATTAATACTATTACGTGTAAGAAATCAGTACGTTCATTTTGAGGAGATAGTTTGTGCTCCATATTGAGTCTTTGATCGTGTATCATGAAGAAGGAAACGTAAAACTCGAAACACATGTGGTCAGAAACTTAGAACATTATAAAACATAACCGCATTGTAAATGTCTATAGCTCATCCTAGACCTAGTTCAAAAGAATACAGCTCATCTCTGTGAATTTTGCATCCAGTGAAGTCAAAACAAATACAATTCTGATAAAATAATGTTTTACTAGCACATAATAAATATATCCTTTTTCACAACAGCTTTGAAATACACAAGACATTTGACAAAGCTTAATCTGTAGTTATAAATCTAACGAATAAACAAAAACTTCAAAACTTTAAAGAATAGCTCAACACAAACTCTTGTTTCAGAGAAAAACTGCTCAAGAGTGAACACAAGGGTTTGACCATTCTATGTCTTTCGGAAATTATACACTTAGGGTTAAATGGTTTGAAACTAAAATATTTATTATGAATTTATTATTTATTATGTTACTTACTATTTTATCAGCTTATTGCCAACCTATAGTTTAGAATTTAAATCACAGAAAAGCTGATACAAATAAAGGTCGTATGCGCAATGCAGAAAACTTTAAAATAAGTTGGTTCCTATGTTGCCATAGCAACAGGGAAGCACTCTTCCAATAATTACACAATGTAACAAACTTTTTACTTTTTATTGTTCCTGGAAAGAAAGTGTTATTTCCCAATTACTTATGCCTAAAGTAAATGGAAAATACCTATTTTTCTCTTCAAACTTTGCTTTTGTGACCTGGGAGCGTATAACGAAAACGTGATGGTAGACTATATTTCGGGGCTGATACGTGAAAGTGATTTACATTACAGTCGGAGATCTTGAAAAACTACTCACTTCCAAAACATTTCTGTTCATTTTGGTATAACTTTAGTATGAATATATGTAAATCTTGATTCATATGTTGTTTTATTCAGACCTTATGTAAATGAAAATGTGCAAATTAACCCGTTTTTACACAGAAAGAAGGTTAATTTCTAAATTTCATTATCCAAGCCACAAAAGCAGAGTTTGAAGGGAATAATGACCATTTTCTGTACTTTTACAACATAAGCAATCAAGAAATAACATACAATCCAGAAACAAAATTTGTATTACTTAGAGTTATGATGTACCCTCCTGGACTATTTCTTTATACTAAAAAACAAGTGTATTGTTTTATTAATGGTTAACTAATTTTTTCTCGAATGCGACAAGCAAGTAAGACAATAAGACGCTTAAATTTTCAAAATGCATTTAAAACTGTCTTGTGATTAAGTTCTGTTTCGCACTACAACCACATCTGTTATTTAGGTTCGAACGAGCTCTAGTGGAAATAGAAAATCCTGATGAAGCCATTCGAGTTTTGACTGGGGTAGTGGACAGTCTGCTTGCTTCTGAAATCGGTAAAACGTATGTAAAAATAGGATTTATTTTTTAGTCTTTAAACATCGAAACAGTTATATTAATGAATTATCAGAGAAAATATATAAGAAAACGGAAAACTTGATGAAGCTGCAATTATATTCAAAGGAAAAGTAAAAAAAAAATTCATTCTTGACTTATCTATCAAGTCAGTGACCAGATGACAGTTCTTTTAGGCCTAGAACTTTGGTTTTTTTTTCTACCATGGATTTTAATAAAAAAAAACGTATCAGTTTGGTTGTATCTACTACTTTCCAGTTAAATATTCGATCGATTTTAGACCTATTTCACTGAAATGTAATGAATTTGGAAACTTCACGCAGAAAATTGTCTATTTCCCTGTAATACTGTTATTGAACAGCTTTTGTTCTTAAATAAACAATACAACATGTTTTGACTATCTTTCATTCCGATATTATTTAGTGAGAAGAGAGCACTAGACTTAGGATTGTCTCGTGGATTTTCCGGAAGCCAAGCTGCTAAACATCTAATGGGATTAGCAGCTGCCAATTTCGCTGGAGGACCTGGTAGGCGGCGTCGCGACGTCAGCAACGAGAAATGAATCATGTAATTAGTGCTATTTCAAGTATTAAATAAAGTAACAAGAATTTCACATTTTAAATGGAATTTGCATATTAGAAATATAATCTAGTTCACCTGTAAAAATAAAGTACTTTCTGCACGAAATATGTTTCTCTGTTTTATTTTCATTGACCGACGTTAACTTTAAAGATTCGAAATGTTTGGATATAATTTTTAGTGACTTTTTTCATTTTGTTTTTTTTGTTCGGTGATCTAAATCATATATTTCATCTAATTAATTAATTACTGCCCTCAACAAATAACGATATTCTTTTAGGTTTCATAATAAAACTCTACACTACTACTACTGAAATATTAAATATTGCTTCATTAAATGGTGTGGACCATAAAACCTTAAATGACAAAATAAATTAAATATAAGCTTGAATTCTATAATATTAACTGCTTGGTGCTAGTTTCGAGTAATGTTTGATCACTTTATTATATGGAAAATACGATGTGGTTAAAAATGAATTTACAAATAACCTAATTAGACCTATTACGCTCAGAAACTCCTAGATTTGTTACACCTAATGTAGGAAGTCCAGAAATAAGGATGGAAAAGTTTGAAGATAACGTTCAATCTTCATAAAATGTGATTACTTATAGATTATCCTAATTTATATTTAAAATTTTAAGCTTTATATGAAACATGAAAATAAATTTAAATTGTCATCATATACAAAATAAAAAAGTATAAAGTTGAATACATGAAAGTTTACTTCCTATATCTCTAAGAATTTTACTTGGATTAAACGTGCAGAAGTTTGAAATTTAGGATCAATGAACACAAAAAGGTGCTACAAAAATATAAATTGAACTGAATTAACTTTTGTGAAACATATGTAAAACTTATTTCATATTGTATATTAGAATAGTGTTAAACTGATAAATAAGATGAAATTAAAATGTTAACACAACATTGAGGAAACTATACAAAGTGAAAAATAATTCATTGTGATGAACAGGAACGGTGTTTCAGGTTCATAAGAAACGAAGCACTTCGTATTTATTGAATAAGTATTGATGGTGCCAGAAGAGTGTTAAGTATTTATAAATAAAATGTTTGAAGCTATGGATTTATATTAGCAGAAAGTGTGTTTAAAATTATACGTCATTGAGATTTCATAACACAAACACACAAATCTATATATGTATATAAAACAGTACTGTCTGTTGTATGTTTATTTAACCACTTCGCATGTTGTGGGTGGATCGTCACCCAATTTGGTATGGAAGTTCATTGTGTCCACGCTGGGAGTATAAACAAATTTTCTTTTATAAGTGGATGTTCATTGAGCTTGATGTGAACGTCCACAGGCACATAAGAAGGTACATAAATTTTCGGTTTCAAGTTTGCTGTTTTTACATGTATTTTTTATTTTTCTCCTACTACATCTTCGCCTGTTAGTGAAGCTTTTATCACTTTGACATGAAGGTTTGTAATGTAAATTTACGGTTTCTTATTTTATGGGAGACTATTACTATTACATGTAAGAAAGCACCTTTTGTTAGATAATATTTCGTGCATCATATTTATTAGAAGATATACGTGTCAGTGGTACTATGGTATTTCTGAGGACTTAAACGCTGGAAATCGGGTTTCGATACTCGTGGTGTGTCAGCACAGAGAATCCATTGTATAACGTTAAATTTAAATCCAAACAAACAAAATGTACATGAGAAAAATGATTTCCAGTTTATTAAAATTTATGTATAATTAAATGTAAAAAAATGTAAATACTTAGTTGTTTTGCACAAAACTACACAATGTGCTATCTCAGGTTCAGGTTTTGAAGAAGCTAAATAACTGACATTTTTTAATAAGACTAGATAGCACCAGAGAAGTATAAATCTGCCTAGATATATAAATAATTAAACTTTGACTTGCGTTCCTAAAGTTGGTGGCAGAGAACATCGAAATAGGTAGTTTTTTTTTCATGGCCGGTCTTTAGTTTCAATACCTTTGATTGTACAATTATTTCAACGCTGTAAACTTTTTATTCGCATGTAGTTTTTTTAATTTCGATGTGCTACTATTGTTAAGTGTTTATTAGTTTTAGAGGCTGCTTTTAATATTTGGAAAAAAGTTGTTTGAACCTATGTTAAGGAAATTTTAGTCGTTTCTAAATCCTTATAACCCCATCGAATATATATTAATAAATTTATAAGTATGAGAAAACATTGAATTATTAGGCCTTTCTTCCATCTTCATTAAGTGTTATCTCTTTTTATTTTTTAATTATACTTTTTTAAATTTATACACGGTCTGTATAATATGTTTTTACACTTGAAAAGTATATCTATTTAATTAAGACTACATATGTTTACTTGAAAATCCGAATTTTATGTTTTCCATTTATTGATTCCCAGTAAAACTATTTTCTTAAGTTTGACGTTTGAAGACAAGCAACCGGTAGATATCATTCATAAAAGAAGAGAAAGACAGTCTGATGCTCAAATGTTTTCTCATTTGTATCCACAGATGAATCTACTCCAAAACAGTCGGGGCTAACAGTTTCTAATTTTGAAAACTAACTAGTGACATCACTCACCACTTGCTTGTGTATTAGTATAACTTAGTAGTGTAGTTTTACCATAACTGTTATAACCCTATTACAACCTCAAAACACGGCGCACGTTGTTTTTTAAAGTAAGGAGTACTAACTGGAGACAAACCATGGATCATAATAACATTATGAACATAATATATATATACATGATATACTAGGGCGTGTTTCGTACATTTACTATAACATTTATGAAGATAATGTTCTAGTCTGCATATTTGTGATCCCGTCAACGACATATTCGAATATTAAATACATGTCTATAGATACACATACTCTTATATATATATATATATATTCATACGTATAACATACTCGCACTTATATCCGTGTATGCATTATAATGTTTAGGTACATCTTACTTTAGTTTTCCTTGATAAAGAGTAACATAACAGTTAGTGGTGGTTTGTGATTACCTGCTACTTTCACTCCAGTTTATCCCTTTTAAATTAGGGACAACTAGGGTAAATATCTTTCGTTATATGTATTACATCATATCGGTGCTTTCATTTCTCATAACATGGTTAAAACTACAGATTGAAAATATTATATTATGGATATATAAATATCACTATTACTTAAGTGTTTATGTACATTTTTACAAGAAATTTGATATAACTTTTATAAATCACTCGAACTTCATGAGTGCTTATCTTCTCTTGTTATTTTCTTCTGATCAGTTTCTCAACTTTTGTAGGAAATGTTGACAAACCCTCACATTTTTCAAGTTAATTTTTCAATTCAGTGGATATTTATATCACAGAAACATATTAAATAAGCAATAGAAGCAAATCGATATCCACTTTTTATATCAAGTCTTAGGGTTGTTCTAACCTCACATTTAGAAGGTGAAAGAGTTTGACGAAATAACTATCATATATCTTTTTTCACATCTAAGTTTCTTTGAGTTAAATTTACATTTAAAATGTACGATAACAGTAAGTTAAAACTGTATTACGAAATTACCTGCTATTTACTAAAATTACAGAAGATTGAAAAATTTAAGATTCAACAATAGGTACGCAACCTTGCATCGCCTTCATTGTTGTGTTGGCTAAAATTTCAAGGAACTCTCTCTTACGCCTTTAATTATATCTAATGCCCCGCGGCAAGAGCAGTATATATATTTATATATATCTGGTTTTCCACAGTTGATATACTATAAATCTCGAATGGTATATGTATGAATACCGCTTGTTAATCGGTAACTTCAAATATATTGACCAGGAATATTTATAAATTTCAAACATTATAAGCAAATTAACGTCAGTGGATTCACATCAGACGTTAGTATTTTACGAAGACAATTTCAGGGGGAAAAGCAATAAAAACTTAAAGTTTGATCAGAGAACAACAAGTTAGCTACGTGTTAAGTGATATCTACAAATGTCAGCTCTAAATTAACTCACTATGTATAGTGAACCCTCTGTAAGATATTTAATTCCAGAACAAATATAAAACCCAGTATTGTTTGTGAGTTTATCAAACGTTTGTATATAAATCATTATTCGTACTAACTATTGGTAATAATAAGAAATTCTATTTATCAATCCTGTAGTCAAATATAAAAAAAATCTATCATAACGAAATTTACTTAACTTCTAAATCTGAATTTAAATTTAAATTAGTTTCATGTTATTTTAAATATCTATCACAGTAACAACAAACGGAACATACATGATGAAGAATTCTGGCTTTATATATTTCTAAACTAGGAAGATTTGGAATAAAACTTTACGAATTTGAAATTCTGAAGAGAACATTAAGATTCAAAGCGAAATTAAATTATTTAAAAACTAACATTTTTAATAGAAAACCAGGGCACATTTAACAGAATGGCTTGACCAATAAAAACAAAGGTCGCATAATATATTTAAAAACAGCTGGTATGGGTAGAAAGTACTAGTAGAGGAGCGAACAACGTTTCGACCTTCTTCGGTCATCGTCAGTTTCACGTTATGCCTGCTTTGTTAATTACCCGTTGCTGTTCATTTTTACCGCCTAATCTATTTTTGTTTTCATCCTAGCTGTTTCCCATGCTTCCTTAAAACCAAATGGCAAAATACGGTTTGGTTTTTAAATTTCGCGCAAATTACACGAGAGCTAGCCGTTCCTAATTAAGCAGTGTAAGAGTGGAGATACTGCATCTGGTCATTACCACCCACCGCCAACTCTTGAGCTACTCTTTTACCAATGCAAAATGTGATTAACTGTAACATTATAACGCTCCCACAGCTGAAAAGACAAGCATATACGGTGAATGATATTGTTAGATGTGAGACATTGCAGATTTCCACACTCTTAGTTGTCTTTAATTTTTAAATTAACATTTTTTTCATTGTACAAATATTTCTCTTTACCAAACTCCTTTCAATGTCAAATGTACACTGTTTATACGACCTTTCCGTCATGACGGAAAAACCCATTTGTAGTGAAAATTATATATTTAAAAACGGTTGGTATGGGTAGATAAAGCACTAGTAGAGGAGCGAACAACGTTTCGACCTTCTTCGGTAATCTGTTGTTAGAACGTTTAGTTACTATAACAAATGTCGATACCTTTGAATTTAAATAACACCACAACACATTTTAATATTTGAATAAATGCTTTTATCTAAAAAAATATATATTTAGGTTTTATTAATATACATGTCTACTGGACACAAATTTGTAGTTTATTACAGATATCTCACTGAGTAATTATGTTTACACAATTTTTGTAAGATAAATATTAAGTTTTTTCTAGTTTTCAATAAAGCTACACATTCGGGTATCTGCATAGTATTGCCTATTATAATTTAAATCGGACGGATCTCTGATTCATTATGTTACGTATTACGTATTAAGCAACAAGAAATTTGAACTTGAATTTAGAAGTTAATTGAATGTCGATATGTATCAAACTTATGATATCTGCCAACAATATTGATATACCCAACACTTGTTATTAATAAAAATATGTCTTGGTTTTTGTATATTAAGATACAAAATTTACAAAACACAGAAATATGCAATCTTCTATCTTGTCTGGGACTTAATATTCTATCGACGATCCAAGTCCACGAAGCGCAAATTACTTTTATGTTGATACACAGATGTACTTCACTTAACGAGAATGGCTGATTTTTTCGTTTTGTTTTGCATTTTGCGCAAAGCTACACGAGAGCTATCTGTGCTAGCCCTCCCTCATGTAGCAGTGTAAGAGTAAAAGGAAGGCAGCAAGTCTTCATCACCCACCGCCAAATCAGGGATTCGAATCCCCGATTCACTACATACTCTCGCCTTTTTTAGCCGTAGGAGCGTCAGTTCCACTATTCATAGGGAAAAAGAATATCCCAACAGTTTACGGTGGGCGGTGATGACTAACTCACTTTTCTCTAGCGAAAGTAGCCCACGTGGAGCATTGCTCTAAATTCCAGAAACAAAGAAAGAATTTATGGAAAAGCAGGAATTTTTTTTTAAACGCTCTTTTATCTTTTGTTGTTGTAGAAGTTGTAATTTATAATAGAATAACAAAAGAATGTTACTATTTCTTAAAGAAATACTGTGGGTTTTGACAGTTATAAGAACACTTTATCAACAATGCTATCGTATTGTATATGTTAAACTCAAGCGTATATGTGAGGGATGTTATTCAGAAAACGTGAACGAAGAACTTCATTATGTTACAAATGTAACAAGGAACTGTACAATACGAATAATCGTATTAAATAGACTCTTTGTAAGTCTTGAAAATTAATGCAGAGCTGGTAAGTTCAGTTTTTGTCTATAGAGAAAACAAACAAAAATCGAGTAGTCGTTAATTAAAATTTGGAAAGTAATATTGTAATATAGTAAAATACTGTCTACGAACTGATTAACAACTGTGATCATATCATATTTACCTTTACACTTATTGCTGTTGTTAAAACTGAATTTGTAAACTTTCAGTCAGCTGATATATGAATGTTGTATATACAAATTTGATTTTTATTTTGTATGTATTTTCTTTGGAAACATCTTTGATACTTCCTGTCCAAAGACATTACAAGTACTGAAAGATCCATGACGTGCGAAGTACTAACATTACTCCTCTTTGTTACAGAATCAGTTTTGTTTAGTGCAGGAACAAAAAGACAACATTAAGAATGAAGAAAGAGAATAATCCATTATTTCCTTCAGTCACTAAATCCTCTTTCTCCACCTATACGTTAGTGCAAAAGTATTTTACATATATAACCACGTTTTATTGTCATCTCGACTCTTCTTACACGTGTCTATTCAGCACAAAACAATGAAGAGAATATTAAAAATTTAAATGTCTAAGCTAAATATTCCCATTTTGTTCCTATGTTGTATAACAATCACGAACCTTTCTGTTATTTTTACTTTACCACTGGACGCTCCAAAAAAAAACAAACGTGTTTAGTGTACGAAATATAAATCCAATTATAATAATCTCAGCTTTAACTAAAGAAGCCTTAACTTTAGAGCTTATCTTTTGCGTGGAATACAGGCAAGATCATTTAGAATTCTCTCCTTAAGCCTAACACCTATATACACTGCTGGCCAAAATCTTAAGGCCAACGAGCATAAAGAAAAAATACTTTGCGTTGTTAGCCTCAACCACTTATTTGAGTAGAGCTTCGAAAGACAAAAATAAGAAAAGGGAAAAAAAATTAGCATTTAATAGGGAAAATGTGAACACTGTGAAATTAGCCTAAATACTAGCTGGTCGACAGTTTATGACCATACCAAAAAGACGTCATAAACAGGGTAGGAAATGCTCAACAAGAGGTCTCAGTAGTGAGTTGCACGGCCGTCATTGCGAATAACTTCAAACGTTTGCTTTGTCATGGTCGATATAAGCGTTTGCAGAAGGCTGGCTGGAATGTTATTCCTAGTGATGAAGATGGTTTCACGAAGATCATGCACTGTTTGGAATTGATGTCCATTACTACTACTGACTTCTCTTGCCATCCAGCCCTAAACATTTTCAATTGGGTTCAGTTCGGGCGAACATGCTGGATGGTGCAAAATAATCACGTTATTCGCCATGAAAAAGTCCTTTGTCCTGCTGTCATTTTGGATTGCTGCGTTTTTTTGCTGAAAGATCCAGTCATTTTCACACAAGCTAAGGCCTTCAGTCAATAAGGATGCTCTCTCCAACATGCTAATGTAGTCAGTCGCTGTTTGACGCCCCTGTATAACCTGAAGCTCCATTGTTCCATGGAAGGAGAAAGCACCCCAGGTCATGATTGAACTTCCACAACTGTGTCGTGTAGGAAATGTCTCCGGTGGGAAATCCTTATCGTGCCAGAAACGTTGGAAGCCATCTGGACCATCCAGGTTAAATTGTTTCTAATTATAGAACGAAAACTTAGTCCACTTTTGTACGTCGACTTTTCTTGGGCCGACCACTTGAAATTCTCGTTCCGTATCCCTCAGGGTCTTTTAAGAAATTTGCAAGAGCAGTTTTATTATCCTCAATCTCACCAGCGATGGCACGTTGAGATAGACCTCGCTTTTGCATCTCGACAATTCTGTCACGTTCAAACTCTGTCAACTTTTTAGCTTTTGCCATGTTCTTATCCAATGTAACACAGGAGATGTCAGTGGGAGATGTTGACAACGCTAACGCTTGAACATAAATGACTAAATTTCGTTACTTGTTTACCGATTAACACTTCGTTTCAGTATGGTCTTAAACATTTGAACAGCTAGTATTTACGCTAATTTCATAGTGTTCACATTTTCCCTATTAAATGTTAAAACAATTTTTATTTTACCTTTTCTTATTGTCATCTTTCAAAGCTCTACTGAAATAAGTGGTTAAATCTAACGACGCAAAAAGCATATTTTTTCTTTACATTCATTGGCTTTAAGATTTTGGCGAGCAGTATTGCTCTGTGTCATAAACACCTGTTTAACGGAAAATTTAATCCTATTCTTTAGAAGAAGTGCGTTGTACCAATGACGCTGTTGTTGTTGGGGTTTTTTATATTTAGAAAAAAGTACTTATAATACTAAGTAGTTAATTAGGTTATGTTAATAACAATTAAGCTTCTGGTTTCACAAATAACACAAGATAGAAAATGTTTATTTTAAATTATTCTTCAAAATTTAAACCCAAGTTTAATTAAAATTATTTGTCACTAACGTAGTCAACAACATAAAACTGTTTAAAAATATTCAGCTGCACAAAGTTATCTTTGAAAGACTTAACGACAATATAGAATGAATTTTTTTTTCGCTTTTACGGATACTTTTTTTATATAAAAGCTCAAAAATAAGTATTTTTAATATCCGGGTGTTAAAACAGCTTATATGTTGTTATTTTTCATATTGATAGAATAGTTAAAATAGCATAAATGTATCTTCTCAACATATAAGTTACTGCAGCGAAACAACAAAAACAAAATTTGTATAACCAGAATTATTCTAAAATATACTTTAATTACGAAGTAATGTAAAAAATCAAAATGGAATTAATTTCTCAAAACACGAGAGTCACAAAAGTGAAAATGATTTAATCGAATTAGAATTTTGATTACTGTTTGCCCATTACGAATTTAGTCCTTTGAACAGGTTGACAGGATACTGTTCAGTGAAGGTTAGTAATATCGTGTGTAAATAATTAGACTAAAACCAAGTGAATTTCAGAATTGAGCTGTTTTCTATCATATCACCAACACCTTTAATAAAAATAAACCTCTTTAAAAAACGAAAACCCTAAATTAATAAATCAATAAATATTTTACAGTTAATACAGCAAAATCCAAAACAATATTGTTTTTGTTGCTCTGTAATATGATCTATGTACTGTTGAAATCTAATGTGACCAAAGCACTATGACTTTTGCATACATTTGAAATTGTTAATCTAACTGATTTTTACCAATAATTATTCTATGAACACGTCAAGAATTAATAGAATGAAGAACCTCAATTTTCATTGAAGCACAAAAGGAGTTTACAGGCGTTTGACTGGCTCGACTGTACTTTACTGCAATTTTGATATTCAAGCATAATTTCCAATACTTCTTTATTTAAGCTAATAATGATATATGAGGTTAGAGTTTATTATTGAGTGCAGGAGGTGATACTTGCCTCTTCATTTTTGACGGGTTATAAAATATTGTAGAGTAATGTGAAGAGTAAAAACATTCCAACAAATAATGCTACTGAAGGTAACGCAAAGTATATAAAGGTATACTATAGGTATACCCATAGGAACTAACTTTATTTAAAACTAGGGGAAAAGGTAAAGTAACGAAGAAATGGTGAGTGAAGATTGGCAAGAAAATATTTTTTCCAACAAACATTCAAAATCTGATACAAATGTCTCTCCATCTGCCTTGAAGAGACTCCTATGGATGTATATTACCTATAAAAGCTATAAAGACATCTATTCTTAATGAGGAATTGATGTGGAAGTGAGGAACTGGTATTCATATTAATATAGGAATATCTATCACGTGTTTTACAGTTATCATGCCATTGTACATTGAATTCTATACTTTATTTAAGTTTTACAGAATTTATTTATCCAAACACCAGTTATTTAAGATCTTATAACACCAACACTCTATTTTACTTTAACTGGACATTCATCATTTTTTTTACATCCTCTTCAGGAGTGTCATACCATAAAACGTGTAATAACAGACAATACAAAGATTCAAAATTTTAATATAAGTTATAAACGAAAGTACATCGTGCATTTCTACATCATGCATTACACTTATTAACTGGTAATGAGTATTTTCCGATAATGATTTCAACAATAAAATTTACCACTTAATCGATTTTAATTCATTCTTTACATCATTTAAAGCTTCGTACTATTAGTTACGTTTGATTTTAGTTTACAACACCTGAATAAGTAGTAAAGTGCAATGTGATGTGTATAATTAAAGAACTCTTTCGAATTATTAAAAAAAATATTTGTTTTGTTAAGTTTCATCACTTAGTTTTCGACCTTGTTAGCATGTTTTGATTTTTATGGTATGTAAAGGATTCCTAACATGTGCAGTTATTCCACTGAAAACAAGAAGTAGAAATATTCGAAAAGGATTAAAAATGTTTATAAAATTAAATTTTTTTTGTTAAATATCAGTAGTCAAAGTTGTTTTAATTAGTTTGTATAACTTAGAATTTTTACATACACCATGACAGCGTACATATAAAACAAGAACTAAATCCTGAGTATATTTAGTATTATAGACTAAGGTAAGATAGACCTAGAACTGAACATAAGAATATTTAGTTTTCAAATGTTGAGAATATAAATATACTAAACTGTTGCACCCATTCACTGTGAAAACTTAAAGTTGGCTGCAACAAAGATATATCGAAAATATCCTCATTTGTAAAAGAAATTATGGGCGTGTTCTTTAAGTTACCTGGAAAAGGAATCGGATATATAGTCTGAATGAACAAATAATATTAAAGCAAACTAAACAGATTTCTCAAGATTGATAAGAGACTTTTGCAATAACACAATTTATTTTTTTATATTATAAAGCCTATTTTTAAACATATAAATTAATTATTTTGAGAGAAAGTTTAGATATATTTTATTTGACATAAGTGTAATATTTTTGTTTAAGTCGATGGGCGTTTAGGATATTCTAAGAAATAAATAATAATTCCTGTTCTATTAAATACTTAATTAAACAATAAGCTCACAAGTAATACTGTAAGGAAACATCATGAGGTACCACTTGAATTTGAATATTTTCATATTATTTAAAAAACGCTCATTAATTCTGTATTAAAATCAGAGAAACAACAGCATAAGAAACTAATGACAAAACATTATCGTTAACTTTCCAAGTTTAGTTTATGACAAGATAAATCTACTTGTATATATAATATTGTCCAACATCTACATATAACCACATCTCTTTCAGTGTTGTATTAAACACTGTCAAAACAGCCCCGCATAGAATGTTTTTTTTAAACCTTTTGATCTCCTTAACCAATAATAACAATGTCTTAAGTGACGTCATAAGGACGTCAATTTTTGAATTTTCCTCCAATGAGATCTCTATAAAAGCAGTCAGTCTATCATATCTGGTAGACATTCAACAGCACTGAACGAATCCCACATACAATTCTGAGAACCTACCAGGAAGAGGAGTGAAATTTTCAGCTCAGTCTTTGCATCACTCTAGAAGTAAGTTCGCATCTCTTTACTCATATACGCTATCAAATCAGAACCTCAGTAACAATTGAAAACGAGCATGGTTTGTTCCCTTACTAGAAATTTTGAAAATGGAAGAGAAACTCTTATATTTTTATAAAAATCACATATATTATATAGAAAAAGAGAGTTGACTACATACAAACTTCGTGTTTTTTTGTAATAATTCATGAATGTAGCATAGCTTCTTATTATTTGTGTAAGACTTTTAACGTAATTAGAATAACCTTCACAATTCAATCTGCATATATAAATGTGCTTTCTAGGTTTTACGTTTACGAGTTACTAACAAATTAGAAAAAAAATTGTTATTTTACCTTGAAAGGTTTAATGTTTGATTTGTGAGTGTGCAATTAAGAATTATTTAAAAATGTAACAATACAACATTATATTAATTTACCTCAGAATGTACGTATTGTTAGAATTTGTAACGAGTGGAGAGTTTCCTTAGTTCGTGAATTTAATGATTTTCAGTAAACTGCTTGTGGCCGCTAAAACACAATTTTTTTGGAACATAGGTGGTGGTAAGGACTATGTCAATTCACACTATTCGTTAAGACGGTATTAAGTCAAGAGTTTTTAGCCTTTGCTAGTTGTCTTGCCTTTAGGGTACTGGTGCCACTATCCTTTGGTATCACTTTTGTATAACTTTGTGCGAAATCCTAATCAGTTACTCCATGTTTGCCATTATTGTGTAATGCAGCAGAATTATCACACAGAGAGATCTGTATTAGCAATACTGCGTATTTGTTAACAAATTGTAAAATGTGTTTTATATAAAAGTAAAAAGCTCCCTGTATGCCTTAAATATTCAGTTGCTTGTTTGTTTGTTTGTTTTTGGAATTTTGTGCAAAGCTACTCGAGGGCTATCTGCGCTAGCCGTCCCTAATTTAGCAGTGTAAGGCTAGAGGGAAAGCAGCTAGTCATCACCACCCATCGCCAACTCTTGGGCTACTCTTTTACCAACGAATAGTGGGATTGACCGTAACATATAACGCCCCCGCGGTTGAAAGGGCGGGCATGTTTGATGCGACCGGGATTCGAACCCGCGACCGTCGGATTACGAGTCGAACGCCTTAACACGTTTGGCCATGCCGGGCCTATTCAGTGGCAGTTCTTTATGTGATACGGGATAGACTTTAAAGTTACAATACTTTGATTTATGTTCAAATACTTTTTTTTCACTGTTTCATTAAGAATTTTAATTATTTACACGTAAATTTCACAGTAAAGTAGCTCAGGGTCTATATGTTAATTTCCTTGTGTAGATAATTTTCAAAGAACATAAGGTAGTTTGATTGTGATAGCAAAACAAAGAAGAAGATAAAAAATTGTTATAAATTTACTTTTAAAGAACGATAAAATGCTACTGATATAGACAGGTACACCTACCTTCATTAATAACAAATATACTAGAGAGAATCACATGGGGAAAACACTTGTGCTTAATAGAGAATATTTGTCTATTTACTTAAATTACACATTCGTCATTGTTATATAATATCTGTATACCTTGTAGGTTGTAATACAATGTTAATTTCATATGAAGGCTGATATCAGTACTAATATAAAGTACATCAGTGTATATAGAATTAGACTCATATACCTACGTTCTGCTTTTTCACCTTAGTTTTCTGTAAACAAACCTGTTAATTTAATGTAGAGTATACCTTTAAACGACATGTTCCCAAATCTTTGTATAGTTTTATTTAACAAAGTTTGTCCATATAATATAATATACTTTATATACTCACGTTACTAACTCGTACTTCGTTTCCTTTACTTTAATACAGTCACAATGATCAAGATATCAGTAATCAACGGTTTCATTTGTACGTTTCTCCTGATGTCAGTCTTGTCAGTAGCCATGTCGGCTTCATTACCTCAAAATCAGTGAGTTACAGATTTAGTATTTTCAGACTGTTTCTTCATTTTTTTCTATACAATTCTTAAATTACTGATTTATTGATTGAGATTAATCTGCTTATATCATTGGCTAAGTTATTCATCTCTAAATAGATATATTCTTACTATGTCTTATATATGAAAGCTTTCAGTTATTAGTAAGAATTCCGTTGAACCGATAAGATATTTAATTACATAGCATACATGCATTATGATGTAGGTTTGAATTAAGTTTAGATCGAATTATTAGATTCTGAACACACAAATACTAAATTGTTATAATTTTGTATATTATTCAAGATTATTAGTTTTTATAGCCTAGCTCTTAGCATGTTTGTATTAGAAATCGAAGGTCCGAGGTTCGAGCCAAGAAGTGACGTTGAATACGTTTTTTTTTAACTATAACGATAGATATTGATATTCTGTTAAATGTTACTACGTAATAAAAGAGTACTGGTTAATAGCTACCTCATTATTGTCATCTGTTGTAAATATGACTATATTCAAGTTAAAATACCAAAATAACACTTAAATTGTTGCTGGTGAGAAGAGTCATTCTTACATTTATTTGAAGAAACAAGACCTTTGTTGTATCCGACTGATAAAAGTAATTTCGAACTTATTAGGTACTATTAAATAGAAGCCCAAAGGATTGCCTGTGGGAAAAAAAGAGAAAAAACTACTAAATCCAAGTTTCGAAAAGAGACATTCGTGCACAGAATGAGCATCTGCATTACAGAGAGATGCTAAGTGCTTGTTATATTATATTGTTATATTATTTTCCATTCGGAAAGCCATCCATGGCTCACCGCCAAGATTAACGAATCATAACATTAAAACGGGGTTTCAGTGCTCGTCATATATTAAACACAAACAGCCCATTGTGTAGCTTTGACCTTAATTATAAACAAGTATATAGAGCCTTTAGATACACAAAATAGTGCAAAATCAGCTCATCAAACAAATAAAATTATTTGGTTATATCATTCACAAATTTAGACATCGATACGCACTTTACAGAAGTAAGATGTCGCTAGCGATCGATAAAGAATAAATTGTATTGAAAAGATGAGTGATAGAAATGCTTTAGATTGATGTCAATAAGTGTTGACTGATACGTCTTGAAGAACCATGTGTCTTTATGCACAAAATATATATCGTATGTTGTTATATATAATACAAACAATCACTTTTATTATAACATTATGATAACACGCAGTATAACAAGGAAGACAAGTTATCAATGAAATGTATTTATTTTAAAAGATAACGTAAAATATTGTTTATAAAGATTTCTGATCTATATTTAAAACCACAATGTCGAAATAGTTTTATCCTTTGACTGTTTATCAGCAGAAATCATACTTTATTAGTTTATGTTTTGCAACAGCAGAGATGCCAACTATTTCAAATGACTGAGCGTGATGATTGTAGACAGATCCCTTTATCATTTGCGGCGACTAGGCCTAACCAATGTCTCTAAGCTGTTTATTATTGTATTATCATTTATTACTGCTATAGATTGCTCATTTATGACTGTGTTTTGTGTATTTAATAAATAAATTTTTAAAAAAATTCTTTTAAAATTATGTCTTTTATTTAGTTCAGAGTAACAAACGTACTGGTAAAACAACACTAAACATGCACAAACAGTAAGCAGAAAAAGCCTTTGTGTAAGGACTAGTTTATATCATGTTTATGATGCTTATTGTAATAGTTTTGCAGCTGTTGCAGCCTTTGCTTTCATGAGAATGTCTCTGGATGGTTGAGAGTTATAACAACATTGTCCATTTGACTGCATACACATCTTGTGTGTTATAATACTACTCAAAACTGAGGTGCTCAAGTTTGGTTTGAACTTGCTTTGGTTTTTAGTCACTAAATTAAATATCCTTTCACTGTCAGCATGGAAGATTGTAAGAATTCCAAGCATAACTCTACACAGAATGTCATACTTCTGGTTGCCATTTCCATCCTTAACTGTAGACAGCTGAACCCAAAATTTGTCAACATTCAACTGAAGGACAGTTTCTGAGAAAGTATCAAATTTAATAGTTCAAATATTGCCCTTCCAACTTGTCAATAGTGTCGTGCTCATGTGTATTGACAAAGACAGAGAAGAGAAATTTTGCTTACTTTCATTTTTGATCAGCAATCTCTGGGTGAATCAGAAGTTCAACATTTAGAGGGAAATGTTTCATCATGTAATTTGTAGCTGCAACATAGTATTTCTTGACACTGGTGTAGAAGCTGATCAGGTCCAGGTCCTTTTCATATTTAACAATGTATTCCTTGGCAGCATTTCCAATAGTAACTGCCTCATCAGATTTGTGTAAGGATTCATTGTTGTCGTCAAGTTCAGTGATGTTGTTTTCAAGATATTCTGGCTTGATGTATCTGACAAGTATATTTTTAACTTGTGTAATCAGAGTTCTATGCATAATGTGTGTGCAAGGTTCTCCTCTTTGCAATATCAAATTGGCTTGCTCAAACAGAGTAATTGCAGACTGAAGAAAATGACAAAATAAAAAGTTCATTTTGTTGTCCAAGAAAACTGTTAACTTATCTAACTTGCTCTGTGCATAACTTTTCTTGGTTATTTTCTTGTTAGCTTTCGTTTTCTTCTCTTTTTTCATTGATTGTCTCTTCTTTAGTTCAAGGTCAGACTGCCTAAACATATATCGAGTTATATCAAATGTTTCTTTGTCTGCTTTTGGAGACTGTTGTTGTGTGTCTCTGTGTGGCTGAGAGGATGTCTTGACTGTGTCCCCATGTAGCTGAAAGGATATCCTGACTGTTAAAGTCTTGCTGCCTGACTAAGATGCACGTTTAGATCCTTTTGAATCTAGTTTTTCCTTTTCACAGTGAAAATACTTCTTCAATGGCTTCCACATGTCCAACATTCTGTTGAGGCACACCCCAGTGATAGTCATCTTGTGTTAACAAGTTGTAGAATTTTTTTGTTTCTTTCTCATACAATTCTTGAAACTCTTTGAAATGTTGTTTTCTGCTAGCACTTTTGTCCAGAAAATAGTAGATATCTATCAATATATCATAAACTGAGCAGGACAGTTCTCTGAAAGCTTTCTGGGCAGCAATATTCGAGAGGTGACAGGCACAGCCCATGAAGTAAATGCTAGGCTGTCGTCTTGAGATGTGTCCCATCACACCTTTACCTATACTAGACATAACTGAGGAATTGTCTGAAGAAAAACTACGACAGTTTTCCCATGGAATTTTCCTCTTTGTCAGTGCGTGGTCCAAAAGTTTGAAAATACTCTCTCCTGTTGAAGCTCCTTTCCATTCCACCATTGCCAAAAAAGAACAAACAATTTTTCCAAGCAAATGGTCAAGATATCGTACAATCACTGGATACAGTTTTGAGTCATCCATGTCTGTGGATCCATCTGTGACTAAACTGCAAACACTGTTAGTCAGTATACTTGAAATCATTTTGTCATCTTCACAACCCAACATTTGTAAAATGGCTGTAGCTTTGGTTCTGGCACAGCCATATTTTTTCGCTATATCAGAGTCTGGGAACATTTTTCTGAATAGATGTCCTGCATGATCGGCTACTGGTAGGAATAAAGTATGAGCAATGACGAATTGCGTGAACATCACTTCTGCATTTATGGTTTCATATTCTGAATTCTTAATCATAAATGTCGTTATCTGCATCGTTTTTATCTTCGCCTCAGCCTTTTGTTGGTGAGATGCAGGTTTTTGTACGTCTGGAACAATCGTTTATCCCGCCATGCGCCACAGAAAAATCGATGTGACAAACTGTACAAAACGCATGACTGTCACTGACCTTTGATGCAATGACCGGATATTTTACACTATACTCTTTCCTAAAATTTTAATTCACAGTTTTAGTCATTTTAGATTTGCCAGAAACAAGACAATCTGGTAAACGAGGCTTCTTTTTTTTCCAACTTGTGAACGATCGCATTGGTGTTTCTACGCCGCTTAGAAAACGAGAAATATCCATCTACGCGAGCGTTGATTGGCTGACAAGCACTGATGACGTCACTAGGGGTTTCCCTACGTACCCAGTATAGAGAAGCACCGCACTCAAACTATTGGTAGACGTCGGAGATACAAATATCTTTTAATATTTCAAGCACAAACATGATTATCGCAAGTAGCCATTTGGACTATGTCTTTCGATTTATTATCAAAATTTATTTGTATCTCACTAGAAATTTTCTTTTCACTCCTTTCAAGTCCCGGGAGAACAATTTATCACTTTGTTGTATAGGCCTATATAATATATAATAATTTGAGAGTTGTAACAAGTCGTAATATTTGTCTGTATGAGCGTATAGTCGTAATGTATATACCAAAATCGTAATGATTACGCTCAAATCGTAATGGTTAGCGTATCTGCAACAGTGCAGAAAGAATCATAAAGTATCTGTTCAAGAAATAAACAAAAACATATATATTTGTTTGTATTAATACTATTGCATAAAAGGAATCATTATGTTTCTAAAATTTTATGTAATGATAAAAAACAGTCACCTTTTTTATTTATTTGTAATCCATGTATTAGCTTGCAAGCCACATCGTCTGACGACACAACCTAATTTCGAAAAACGTGGGTTTGACCATTCTATGTTTTTTCAAAATTTCGCACTTAGGTTTAAATGGTTTGAATCTGAAATTGAATTAATGAGTTCATAAAAACACCCTTCAAATATTTCTAACTTTTCCTACAAACTTCGTTTCTGATTTATATTACTTACTTTTAACAGCTTATTGCGAATCCATAGTTCAGAATATAATTCAGAGAAAAACTGATATAAATAAAGATCGCACGCATAATGAAGAAATGTTAAAAATAGGTTGGTTCCTATGCAACAGGGAAGCATCCTACCAATAATTATAAATTACCCTCCTAGACTATGTCTATAAACTAATTTTTCGTTTTATTATAAGATGAACTATTTTTGTTTGTTGAATGCGAAAAGCAAGAAATACAATAAGACGTTGAAAATTCTTAAAATATATTTATAACTGTCTTGTGATTTAGTTCTGTTTCGCACTACAACCACATCTGTAATCTAGGTTTAAACGCACTCTAGTGGAAATAGAACATCCTGATGAAGTCATTCGAGTTTTGACTGGGGTATTGGACAGTCTACTTGCTTCCGAAATCGGTAAAACGTACGTAAAAGTGGGATTAGATTTGTTATTGTTTTAACATCGCTATAGTTATAAGTAATTCATAATCAGAGGAAATATATGAGAAAACTGACAACTAGATGAAACTACCATAACATTATATTGTTGATTAATATTCTAATATTCGATGAAATTGAAAGCGAAAATAAAATACACGAGATCTGATCAAAAAGTTCTAAGACTTTTTAGGTGCCAGTCTAAAGGCAGTGAGCTTCACTGAGGTGTGTTAAAAGTACAAATAGCGATGTACCTCACGAACAAGTCATTTTTCCAAACCTTATACCCGTGTTGCCAAAACCGTGTTCAAAGACAGACGTATCTCTTGTTCCTGTCGTAATAAAAATAAACAGAAAAGTAGAGCAACGTGTTTGCATCAAGTTTTGTGTGAAAAATGGTAAAGGAAGAAGAGAAATCCTCGAAATGTTAAGAACCGCCTTTGGTGATGATTGCTAAAGTAAGGCTGTCGTTTATCAGGGGATATAACGCTTCCAAGATGGCTGTGAATCGGTCAAAGATGACCCACGTTCTGGGCGACCGTAGACGTCGTCCACTGGTGAATTGGTCGCTAAGATGAAAGAAAAATTTCGAAATGATTGACGATTAACTATCGCGAAATTCCTGATGAACTGGATATTTCATTTGGATCATGTCAGTTGATTTTAACTGAAGAACTCTGCATGCGTGGAATTTCTACAAAACTTGTTCCTAGGCTGTTGACGGATTGCCAAAAGTTTCTCCTTCGATAAGTGTGCGAGGATCTGAAAAGAAGACTAGAAACTGATCCTAATTTCATCAACGTCATTATTACTGGTGATGAGTCATGGGTATACAGTTATGACCCATTGGAAGACTCCATCATTACCACGTCGTAGAAGGCACGACAGTCTTCATCAAATGTGAAAATAATGTTGATCGTGTTTTTTGATGTTCGAGGTGTTGTTCATCATGAATTAGTACCTCACTGCCAGGGATTTTATAAAGAGGTCCTAAACCACTTGAGGGAGAAAGTTAGAAGAAACCGCCGCGAACTATGGGAGAATGGTCACTGGTTTCTTCACCATGACAACTCGCCTTCACACACTGCTGTGTCTGTCAAGAATATTGGCAGAAAAACATTCCTGTGATACCACACTCCCGTATTCTGCCGAATATAAAAAATAAAAATTAAGTTAAAAGTAAAGAGATTTGATGATGTTCCAAACGTCCGTAATAATGTGAAAACGGGACATAGTCATGTAATAGTTGAAGACTTCCAGCATTGCTTCCGAAAATGGCAGGAACGTTAGAACAAGTGTGTATCAGCTGGGAAGATTACTTTGAAGAAGATAGTATATAATACTGATGTATGTATATTATTCTTCAGAATAAAAGTGAAGACTCAGAACTTTTTGATCACACCTCATATTTCATTTATCTATCAAGGCAGTTGCCAGAACGAAGACACTTTCAGGTCTTGATCTTTGTTGTTTTTTACAATAGATTTTAATAATGAAAACATATCAGTTTGATTGCATCTACTACTTTCCTGTTAAGTGTGCAATCAAGTTTAGACAGATTTCACTGAAATGTAATGAACTGCAAATATCACGCGGAAAAGTTGCTAGTTCTCTGTAATACTGTTTCATTGAATAGTTGTATGTTGTTAAGTAAACAATACAACATGTTTTATCATTTATTCCGATATTATTTAGTGAGAAGCGAGGACTGGACTTAGGATTGTCCCGTGGATTTTCCGGAAGCCAAGCTGCTAAACATCTCATGGGATTAGCTGCTGCCAATTTCGCTGGTGGACCTGGTAGGCGGCGTCGCGATGTCAGCAACCAATAGTGAATGATACAATTAGATCTATTGTTGAATCTCAAGTCTTAAATAAAATAATAGCAATTTCACATTTTAAATGGATGTTTCACATTAGAAATGTAATATAGTGTACTTGTAAAAATAAAGTACTTTCTGCAGGAAATACGGTTCTCTGGTTCTATTTTCATTGACTGCATCTTTTGGGAGAGATAATATGGCGTTTATTTTAAGGGTTTGAAATATCTGGATACAATTTTTAGTAATTTCTTTCATTTTTTTCTTTTATTACTCAGTGATCTAAATATTATATTTGTTTAAATACGAAGCTTTGTTTTATTTTAATTAATTATTTACTCACTACCCTCAACAAGTAACGATATTCTTTTAGATTTTATGATACAAGATTTTACACTTTTGATATTGCTTCTTTAAATCATATAACGCATAATAATTTAAGTGACAAAATAAATTACACATTAGCTTGAATGCCTTAATATTAACTGTTTTGTGCTAGTTTCGAATAAGAAATACGTACCAATATTTAGGCTACAAGAGCTATATTTAATTATTATGGGTGTTGCTGTTGAAGTGTTAGACGTGTAAGGAACTGCAAGCACGCTCTGTTTATGGTAGGCACTGTTAGAAATGGAAGTTCGATCACTTTAATATATGCAAAATTACCTAATTATCCCTATTATGCACGAGATATTGAGTTGTTACGCCTAATATAGGAAGTCCAGAAATGAGGGTGGAAACGTTTGAAGATATCGTTCAATCTTGATAAAACGGGATCCTTTACAGATTATCCTTACTAATATTTTAATATTTAGTTTCTCTTAATAATGGAATACAATACTGCAATTTTAGTGAATTATCTGCCTTTTCTATCTTTGTATTTAGAACTTATAGAATCTACACTCAATCTACACTTAAGATTAGTTATTTATTTCACACAGAAGATATGATCTTCAAATCATTGATTGATTATACATGAAACATATATACATTTAAAATGTTATCATGTACAACGTAAAAATAAAAGTGTAGAGTTGATTATATAAAGGTTTGCTTGCTATATGTCTAAAAATTGTGAGCAAGAATATAGAATATAATGAAAAAAATAGTAGAATATAGTGTAACATTCTGTACGTGTTGTAAGTTAAATAATATTCTCACATGTATAAAAGATAAACTATCTGAAGCTGATGAATGTGAAGTTTATAATATTCCTTATCTGTGTGGAAAATTTTACATTGGATCAAACTTTGCAGAAATATGAAATTTAGAATCAAGGAACATAAAAATGCGTTATAAAAATATAAATAAACTGAGTAGGTCATTGTAAAACATGTGTCAAGCACACTTCATATAATATATTAAAATATTATTTAAACTAATAAATTAGGTGAAATTAAGATGTTAATTAAATAGAGCGAAAACTTTAGAAACTGAAAAAGAAAACATTGCGATGAACAGGGAATTCGGTCCAGCTTCAAAAGAAACGAAATACTTGGTATTTCTTTAATACGTATAGATGGCGCCAGAGAAGTGTAAAAATTTGTCTTGTTTGGTTGGAATTAACCATAAAAACTACACAATGAGCTACGCGTGTTCTGCCCATAACAGGTATCGAAACCCGGTTTTTAGCGGTGTGAGTATGCATACATACTGCCGTACCACTGGGGGACTAAAGTGTGTGTCTAAAATAAATAGTTTGAAGCTATGGATTTTTATTACAAAAAGTGTGATTAAAATTGAAAACGTTGACATTTCATAACACAAACAGAAATATTTATACGTATATAAAACAGTACGTTTTGTTGTATGTTTATGTTGGCATATTGTAGGTGGGTCTTCATCCAAATTAATATGGAAGTTCATTATGTCCACGCGAAGAGTACCTACAAAGGTAATTATCTAGCTTCAGAGAAAACTAGCTTAGAGTTTAGTCTCAACCCATAGAATAATTGTTCTATCCCTGTTATAATTCTATCCTAGTGGCACTTTTCCGAACTTTCTCCAACAATTTAATGTGCTTCTCCAAGAAGGCAGCCCAAACCTGTACACAGTACTGTTAACGAGGCCATACAAGCGATCTATACAGAGAAACAATAAAATTCTTTGTCTTGTATTCAATATTTCCACCCAATATGCTACTCAAAATACTATTAGCCACATTAGTAGCTACAATACACTGTTAAAATAGCTTAAATGACTTTTCAATCACACTACCAGACTCTTTTCATTCAACCATAATATTTAATGTATTCCTATTTAACCTGTAAAAATTATTTGAATTGTGAAAATCTTCATGCATCAGCCTACATTCAGATAGTTAATCATTATCTGCCATGTATCAGCCCAATGTATCAAATAATCTAAGTTTCTGCGTAAGTCTACAGCATCGCTGAATCAGTTAGCCAACCCAAAATCTTAATGTCATCTGCAAATTTTACTAATTTGTTAGTCATTCCAAAGTCAATATAATTATATTGACACCCAACACAGGCCTTGCGGTACAACACTTGTAACTGTGATCCAGTCAGATCTAATTCTGTTTATAACTACTCTCTACTTTATAGTCAATTTTCTATCCAATTTAATGTTATCCCCCAACACCCACACATTTACCTTTTGTAACAAGTCTTTCTGAAGATCAAGATGAACCACATCCACAGTAATTCATTCATCAAATCTTGCAGTGAGATCATCAAAGAATGTTAGAAGCTTTGTTAAACAAGACTTCCCTCAGTGAGCCATGCTGGTTCTTTGACACTGTATCAAAGTGCTTTAAGTGACTCTGCAATACATCTTTAATTACACTATCTAAAACTTTTCCAGCTACTGATGTAAGATTGTTTTTGAATTTCGCACAAAGCTACTCGAGAGCTATCTGCAGTAGCCGTCCCTAAATTAGCAGTATAAGACTAGAGTGAAGGCAGCTAATCATCACCATCCACAGCCAACTCTTGGGCTACTCTTTTACCAATGAATAGTGAGATTAACCGTCACATTCTAACGCCCCCACAACTGAAAGGGCGAGCATGTTTGGTGTGACGGGGATTCGAACTCGCGATCCTCAGATTACGAGTCGAACGCCTTAACCCACCTGGCTATACCGGGCCACTGATGTAAGATAAACTGGTCTATAATTTCCTAGACAATGTTTGTAACCTCCTTTAAATATTGGACTAACATCAGCCAACGTCTAATCTTAGAATAATCTTTCGCTAGTCATTCCCCTATAAAAAAAATTAGTTATTGGTTTACAAATAAAACATTTAATTTCTTTTAATGAAGTCCCTCAAGAAAGTTAATGTATCTAAGTCAACAAATATTGCTATTGAAGGCGAATAAAAGAAGCTTTGTTGTTTTTATAAAGTTTTCTACTATATTACAGCACCGAACCTTGATATTAAACTGTTACAATAGTCGCTCTGTGTGGTACTTTACTGGCAGCTACCACGAGGTATGAGAGAAAAGACACATCGTGTCATGGAAATAATCTGTTGTTAGAACGTTTAGTTACTATAACAAATTTCGATACTTTCGAATTGATGTAACATTTAAGTATTAATTACATTTGAATATTTGAAAAATCCTTTTATTTAAAAGTATTATTATCTGGTTTTATTACAAAACAGCTTCTAATGATACAGCGGTATATCTGTAGATTTAAACGCTGGAAACAAAGTTCTGATAGTCGTGGAAGGTACAGCACAGATAATCCATTGTGTAGATTTATGCTTAAATCCAAACAAACAAACTACACATGTGTACATGACATAAAAGATATCCAGTTTATTAAAACTTTTCACTGTATAATTATGTATAAAAATGAATGTATTTTTAAAATATATACTTTGTTGTTTCGCACAAGAGTACAAAACTGACTGTCTTCAGGTTCAAAGTTTCAAGAAACAAAATACTTGATATTTGCTATTGTTATTCAAGTTCACGACTATATACACTTCTTCAGCATTAGCATCGTATTTAGAGGACAAACACCGTTTATAACGTGATCGAAATTTACGGAGAAAAATGTATTAGCCCCAAAATCATTAAATCCCACGATTATCTACCAATTTTGACTACATAAAAAAACCCAAAATTCTATGTGCTACGTTTTGTACCAGACCAAATATTTTCCCATTACGTTTGCAACGAAAATATTTTTCTCAATCGCTGTGGCGAATACATATTGAGATACGATGTCTTAAGGGCGAATTACGAAAAGTGAAATGAAAGTCAGCTGTATGTATATATACATCGAAGTGAGAGCCAGTAAATGTTTTTACGATTATGGGACATAAAGGATATATATTTATTGAACAAGTTTTCACTGAAACTGCTGTACCTTTCTGTTTATGATCTAAAGCAGCCTTAACTTCACATAAAACAGATTTTCTTTACCCACACTGAAAGTAATGAAGTTCTTTTATATTTAAACAAACTGAATGGGAATAATGATTATTTTTTCTTCTCAAAATTATGTTTAAATAAATGTATTATGAACATGCTCTATAAAAATTAATTATAATTGCATAATATAATAATAATAATATAAT
Source organism: Tachypleus tridentatus (assembly GCF_004210375.1). NCBI lineage: Eukaryota > Metazoa > Arthropoda > Merostomata > Xiphosura > Limulidae > Tachypleus > Tachypleus tridentatus. Next base: position 23,390,956 of record NC_134825.1, on the reverse strand, counting down.
TATATTATAATATTTTACATTATAATTAGTTACAATTCAGTACTAATATATGAGGCCCGGCATGACCAAGCATGTTAAGGCGTTCGACTCGTAATCCGAGGGTCGCGAGTTCGAATCCTGGTCGCACCAAACATGTTCGCCCTTTCAGCCATGGGGTCGTTATAATTGACGTTCAATCCCACTATTCGTTGGTAAAAGAGTAGTCCAAGAGTTGGCGGTGTGTGGTGATAACTAGCTGCCTTCCCTCTAGTCTTACACTACTAAATTAGAGACGGCTAGCGCAGATAGCCCTCGAGTAGCTTTGCGTGAAATTCAAAACAAACAAACAAACTAATGTGTGAGCTGAAGAAGTGCGCTTTAATTTTGGCATTTACAAAATTGAAATGTGCTGCGGGTAAAATATAAGGGTTATTACAGAGTTATAGTAAAGGGTTTCGATTGGTCAAATTTTGTTCATGCTGCTTGAATTATATAAATGGAAAGTTCGCTAATATTATGATTTTTGTGCACCAGGTATATGAAGCATATGGCGCGCGTATACCCCATTCGATTTTATTACGCATCACATTTTATACCAACCTACCCTCAAATTCAATTATATGTTCAAAGTATCGTGTCATCCGTTTCATATATATATATTAATATACAAGGCAGGAATAACTTTCTTATCGCAGCAAAAAGTACCGTCGTCTCGTATAATTTGCGTGTCAGTCGCTGTCGTAAAGGCCATGATGTTGGCGTGATACACGAAAAGACGGACGATTTTACGTATTTATCTGAGATAAGTAGGCTTTCGCCTCAGGTACGGCACTGTTCTAGGCGGGTTATAAAACAGCTTTATGTTCATATAATGAAAGGCCGATGCCTCTGTACCTTTCTGAAGATGTTTTTAAACAGATAATTACACTTATTAGGCTACAATAATAGAATGTGAAATGTCACAAAATAATTAGTTTGTTAAAAGACAATATTAGATATTTTATCTCGTAGAACACACGTCTAAGAGTTCATATAAAGTTGATCTCATTGCTTACTAGAATTTGCTCTGAAGTGCCAATCTAAGTGCTACATTTGGGAAACAATTCTCAGCTTTTTTTTTCTTCAACTACAGCTACATATTAACACGTTAAATTCAGCCTAAGATTGTTTCTTTCCTCGTTTTTTAACTTCGCGCAGAGCGACAAGAGAGCTATCTGCGCCAGCCGTCCCTAATTTTGTGGTGTAAGACTACAAGGAAGGCAGCAAGTCTTCACCACCCACCACCAACTCTTGGACTACTCTTTTACCAACGAATAGTGAGATTAACTGCACATTCTAACGCCCCCACGGCTGAAAGGGCGAGCATGTTTGGTGTGACGAGGATTCGAACCCGCAATCCACAGATTACGTACGAGTCGAACGTCTTAACCCACTTGGCGTTACAGCTAAAAATTCGTCCTTCTACAATACTAAGATTTATAGTTATGTCTTTGTATGTGCTAAAAATTTTAATTCACTTTATTTTCATTAATCTTTTTAAAAGACCTTAATTAATTTATCTTATGTGTAATGAGTAACTGTAACACTTATGTAAGCGGAGAAACTTATTTGTTATTCTCTCTCGTTCTATCTTCCCGATATTTCTTATTTAAAATTCCCCTTTTGTGTTCGCTTTATTCAATCGTATTCTGAGTCAATTACAGACTGCTGAAAGTGACTCTAATGTGATATACTGGTTTCGTTTTACCCATTTTAAGAAGCGTACCAGGGAAAACAATTTAAACTTTCTATTGAAAGAACTGAAAAGTGAAAACAGTTTCTTTTTAATGTGCGTATAAAAAAGTGAAAACGTTTTTTTTCTTGTTAAAAACACTGAGAAATATTTTTCATCCAAGCTGAAATTATTTATTACGAAAAACAATATAAATAACCAAATTTTATTTACCGCACACTAAATGTTTTTAATCACTTATCAAATGTAACGAATTATTCAGCTTATGATCCAAGTATTTCTATCTAGTATAATACGTAATCAACAATATTGTTATATATTCCCAGATGTTTCCCATTGGCTCTAGGCTTATGACGTCAAGATTCGAGTTTTAGTACTTGTGGTTAGCACAGCCCAAATAGTCCATTATGTAGTTTCATGCTTAGGATCGAACAAACAAAATTTCTCAGAATAACACATTTTACACAAAACTTAATAATAGTGTACTTAATATAAAATAATTTATTTTATGTTTAATTATATTAAGAGTTGTTTATTTTTTTTGGTAGTAAATTCAATAAAGAACAGTCGTTAAAATCGCAGAATTTTCTTAAATAATCAATCTGCACAATTCGGTTCGCGTAATCTGTTCCAGTTGCTTGTAACATCTTTCTACAATAAGTCATAAATATCATTACATCAGACCTAAGTTTTCTATGTTTTGAATTATGTTGTCAAAACTCATTGTTCATAATTCAGCTGTGTGCCATGATTTGTCTTTCTTTTCATAAATGTTTATATTTGTCTAAAATAGATGAAAATATAAAACTGATTATAATAATGTTCAGTTGCCACCTGTGAAGTTTCATAAAGATCCGTGATTGCATGACAGATAATTTCACACACAACAAATAGTCAAATACAAATTTCTGATTGAACACTCTTTTAATACAGCAAGTTTTGTCAGAACCAGAGAAATACAATCGAATATCTATGAAAGGTTCAAACGCCTGTTCGTTCTTGTCAGGACATCTACAACACAGTTTGGTTCAACTTTAATATCACGGTGAATGTATAATGAGGCCAGGCCATTCAATCGATCTTCAGTGGTGGTATTTCTAGAATACGTTTAGAGTCTTCTGAGAGTTGAAAACGAACGTTCCACTAAGCTCGTTGACACAGGCAGCGTGGCAAATACTTTCAACAATTTAGAAACGACTGGGAACATTTCTGCATTGCACATTGCATATGCACCTATGACATTTTTTGGTCTGTTGTTCACAAGTGATTTGTACCAAACCCTAAGTTCACCTACTGCAGCTAGTAAAGTGCTGTCAATCTCAGCCTTGTATATATTGACCAACTCTTTAATTTGGCCACATTGTTGTGCTGTAGTTTCTGACCGTTCTGTGGTGGATCCTGATAGTAGAAGACACATGAAGTTTGTAAGGAGAGTTTTGTGACTGGACAGACGGTCACATATTTGTGAAATAAAGTGATCAACAAATGGTACAAATACAACAACACGAAAGTACTCTTCAGGGCAAGTGGTTTGTGGGTTAGCACGGTACATCTGTCTTTTAACCTGCCTTGACATTATGATGTCAATCTGAAGCTCACTACACAGAGTTTGAGCCTCACAGAAAATGTTGTTAAATTCATCACAGTATTATTTCTGATTGAATGGATTAAATCTTCCATTATTTTTGCGTGATACATCGCAGCGCCTAAATCAATGTTCTATTGCTGCAGTAAGTTACACAGAGGTAAACTAAAGGAAAACAATTTAGCAATGGTAAGTAGAGTGATGATGAATTCTGGCTGTGTTATAGAACATAACAACTGATTGGCTTGCGTGGTAGAATCTCTGTCTTGCCAACTTGTTATGGTCTCGAGGGCATCTTCAACTGCATGGATTAATTCTAGAAAGACAATGACTGAGTCATGCCTCTCAACCCACCGGGTGGGGCAGAGACCTTTCAAATTTTTTTTTTCGATTCAGGTGCTTTATTCTCCACCGAAAGAGTCAAAACGTGCTTTCGTTTGGATGCATTGAGAAAGTTTTCAATGCTAGAAATTACTTCCATGCAATTTCGCACAGGAACTTCTTTACAAGCCAAGTTTAGGGAATGGACACTGCAGTATACACAGAGTGCAAGTGGAAATTTATCAGCTATGTGTCTCTGGACACCATTGAATTTCTCACTCATAGAAGCAGCACCGTCGTACCCTTGTCCTCTCAGGTAAGCCATGTCAGCACCATATTTTGTCAGATTAGTTATGATAACATCAGCCAAGTGTCTGCCTGTCACATCATAAACAGGTATAAATTGCAAATAAATTTCTCTCATTGCAACAGAGTTGTCATTGGCATTCAAATATCTAACACACAGTGAAAACTGTTCAATGTCTGAAATATTTGTTGCTTCATCAGCTAATATTGAGAAACACTTTGCAGCATTAACCCTGTTGACCAAAGCATCAAGAACATGAGTATTACAGGCATTGATGATTTCATTTTGAATTTGAGGACTCGGATACGTAGCATTCCTCTTTGTACTCTTAAGACTTGCTGAAAGATTGACATCACCCTTTGCCCTGTAGCGCAAAATTACACGAAAATTCCCATCATTATTGATGGGCTCCTCATCAGTTTCACCAACAAACATTGGACCAGAATCATATTTTATCCTCAAAGTTAAACCCTGTCTTCCACACAGCAATACAGTATAAATAATAGACATTAAATATTGCTGGTTCTGTTGAAGTCTTCAACTGCCTTCTTCCAATTTGTGTATAGAAACTTCACTAGTTGTCCCAATTTCTGGCTTCCAACACCAGCACCATCAGGAGCAAAAAGACAGCCCTACTTGCAGAAAGAACCCATTGCATGTTGACTATAGAGTAGCCATCTCCACTGTGAAAGCCAACGATGCTGAAAACGCAGCTTTCTTGGACCACACTGGGGAAAACATAATCACTTCCTGGCTTCCAAGCATTCTCAAGGAGGCATTTTTTGGTTTCAGCGTTTATCTAAAAGAGACAGAAAGACATAGTTCTAATTAAGTTATTTTGCACATAGGAAAGTTTGTTATGAGAGTACAATAACCTCAAAGAGAAAGGCTTAGAGCTGTACTTCACAGAGCAGGCCTAACATCCTGTAGCTGCAGGCCAACAATCGCTAGCAGCAATGAAATTTCAGTCTAAAACTCATCAGAGTGTTTGCATATAATGAGGAGTCGACTTACCTGTTTACCAATGCTGACATCATCAGAAATGTAATTTCCAATGTCCCAGACTGGACCTGAGGTGGTAGTGGCAACACTGCTAGAAGGCCACGGTGATGACTCTGACAATTCAGTTGACAATTCTGATTCAACCCGATTGACTGCAGCAGATTGATCAGGTTCAGCCTCAAGAATGGGTTTAAAGAACACATGCAGTGTCTTTTGCTTTTTCAGGCTTGACATAGTGAATGATCGTTTATCGCAACTTCTGTTTGTCAACGTCACATTCACAGTATCATTGGCGCCATCTTTTGAGAATGATTCACTGTAGATGGCGCCAATGGTACTAGGTTAGTGCCATGGTGCTGCCAGCCTGCCACGGTGCCACCCACTGTTTATTTGTGAAGTTAATTCTTGAAATCCATGGAATCTGAACATACACTGTTCATGATATTTCAATACGTATTATAAACACAATACATATATTTTGCACTCTTCTGAGTGACTCTATATTTTATATGTTGATGACAGGACTGTAGGCCTACTTTGTTTGGCCTGCTATTATATATATAGGCCTGTATATTTATTTTTGATTAAAAAAATAAGACAAACATCTGTGTGCAATTCTGAAATTTACCCAAAAGCTGGTCTCAGAATGCATAATTCAGGCTTTTCTTTCATGTTTTTATTTTAAAATTTCCCAGAGGGCATGCCCCCGGACCCCTCTAGCATGTCTTCGCGCCTGAGGCGCTTTCATGAAGCACTCAAACTACCCCCCCCCCCATTGGCCATTTCTGGCTACCCCCCTGCATTGATTAAAATGTTTGAAAATATCCGTTTACTTTATATTGTTTATTCCCACAGTTGACACTGTTACTGGTTCAATGAAATGTGAAGTTATTTTTCGATGAAATAAATCTCTCATCTGAAGTAAAAAGTAACAAAGTAAAAGTGGACTAAGTTTGTTTGTCGGAAATTCATCAAAAAGCTACACAATGGGCTACCTGTTCTCTGCCCACCATGGGTATCGAAACGCGGTTTCTAGCGTTGTAATTCCGAGACATACTGTTGTTACACTAGGGACGAACAAGTTTGACCTGGTGGTTAGCATGTCCTAACTATGAATCGGGAACTTTACCGTTCGTTTATTCTTTTAGCGAAAAACGAGCTTTGGACTTTAAGCCTGAAGGTGTGCTCTAAGATAAACCCAATGGGGTCGACATGGCCAGGTGATTAGGGAGCTCGACTCTCATTCTGTGAGTCGAGGGTTCGAATCCTTGTCGCACAAAACATGCTCGCCCTTTCAAACGTAGAGGCGTTATAAAGTCACTGTCAATCGCACTATTCGTTGGTAAAAGAGTAGCCCAAGAGTTGGCGATGGGTGGTGATGACTAGCTGCCTTACCTCTTGTCTTACACTGCTACATTAAGGAAGGTTAGCTCATATAGCCTTCGTTTAGCTTTGAACGAAATTGAAAACACACAAACAAACGAATTCCATTGTAGGGTAACCCAAGAGTTTGCGGTCAGTGCTGTTGAAAAAATTCCTTCATTTCAGTTTATCATTTGAAACTTCGGATGATTATGTGCAGGTAAGCCTTATGTAACGTGTATGTCTCCATTTACGTTTTAAAATATTAATTATTCCTTGTAATGTGAGCATATATCACTGAGAAGAAATAATTTCGTGAATATTAGGACAACTAGTTTCTCAATTTGTTTGTTGTATTTTTAATTTCGCGCAAAGCTACTCGAGGGCTATCTGCGCTAGCCATCCCTAGTTTAGCAGTGTAAGACTAGAGGGAAGGTAGCTAGTCATCACCACCCACCACCGACTCTTTTACCAACGAATAGTGCGATTGACCGTCACATTATAACACCCCCACGACTGAAAGGGCGAGCATGTTTGGTGCGACCAGGATTCGAACCCGCAACCCTCGGATTACGAGTCGAACGCCTTAACAAGTTTGGCCATGCCGGGTTCACCAGTTTCTCACTGATGTTTCAAACAGTCAAATTATTTCGTTCTTTCTGTTGATCAGTTATGAAGCTCACATGAGAAGTTAAGAAACCGCTTTGACGCAACTCTACGTCTTTGTTTTGCAGCTGTTCAATATTCTAATTGCACACTATCTGTGTTATTTTTTATCATTCTAGGTATAAGTTATTGACTAAAAACAAAAGTAAAAATACGTTTTAACTCTTACGGGTTTTTTCTTTCGAGAAATCTACGGCTAAGCAGTTGCATCTTCGAATTGAATACATTTCTAGTATTTGTTTGAACAATAAATTTGGCATCTGTAAAATCCAATAAGAAGACTTCGAAGCAGATCGAGAAAGCAGAAAATAAAAAGGAATAATTTTCTCCTATCTGTTACTTAGATTGCTCAAAACATTCGACCAATGTGGTACAGACATATAAAAAATGGACAAGAAATATTATCTCTGTGGTAATCATGTAACAAAGTACGATGAATGTAGCTACACAACTATTATTTTATATCTCTGTTACATATATGAAAGCCTAAAATAGGACAGAGTGAAATGTGTTGCTCCATTAAGTCAGAGTTTCACACTTTCACATTTAAGAAGCTGTTAGGTACTGAAGTATCGATTAAGTTATCGCGCCCGCTTCTCTCAAATCTCTGTTTTGTCTAAACACTTTGTTGGTAAAAGTGTAGCCCAAAAGTTGGGGGTGGGTGGTAGTGACGAGCTGCCTTTCATTTTGCTTTTTACTGCTATAGTGGGGACGGTTAGCACACATAGTTCTCGTGCAGCTTTGCGCGAAAATTAAAATAAAAAACTGCGAAATACGGTGTCGGTTAACGCAGGTCGTCTTTGCGATATTCAAAGTACACAAGCACTGAGAAATATGGTGTCGGAATGCGCAGACAGTCCTCGTGTAGGTTTTGGCACGAAATTCGAAATAAACAAAAAAAGAAATATACAAAGTAAATAAACTTAAAAATACAGTATTTCAAGACTTTTATATTAGAAATGAAAAATTGTGTACATTAGTGACTTTTCTTAAGCCTATATTGAGTATAGACTTTGGTTCTATTTATATTTTATGAATTCTCATTTTTTGCTACGAATAATTCATGATGAGAAAACGTTGCCACATATTTCACTGTTGCAACCTATTATTTCGTAAAGCATACTTGGAAACTATAATTTTTGTAACATTTGGTTAAATATTTAACATTTTTCATATCTTACTGCAAGATTTCTTGTAATTATAACTAAGATAATAAAAGTAAAAAATGTAATTACATCAAAACTGTCCCATAACACTTTTGAAAGACAAATTTTAGTAACAAAGGTTCTTCGATGGGACGATCTTGTTTAAAATACGTTTTTATTAGTCGACGTAAAAATCAAAACTACACAAACGACTTAATTTTGTATAAAACGTTAGTGTTTTAAAATAACTTGAACTTTTACTTAAAAAATATAAAGTTATTTTAATCTAAATGTTATGTCTAGTTTCAAACAGTGACATGGAAATATTATTCATTTAGGACCATTATTTTATACACAAACGTTTAGTGTTTAATCAGTGTGGTATTGTTGCTAACGTTTTACTGTTAATACTATTAATTTAGTACCATTATTTTTACACAAACGTTTAGTATTTAATCAGTATGGTATTGTTACTAACTTTTTACACTAATAAATGTTAACGAAAACAAATCAAAGTATACCAAGCGTATAATAAGGAACTATTCATAACGAATCAATATTTCTTGTAGATTTTGCCAATTAGTTAAAGTAGAGTTAGTGAGTTCAAACGTTGTCTATTTAGAAACTAAGAGAACCTCTTTAACATATTGGTATATAAATTAAAATATGATAAATGTGATAGACTTATTATCGTATGTATATTTTTTAACGTTGATTTTAAATTTATATTTAAAAATGTTTATTTGATTTTGAGTTTCGGCCAAAGCAACACAAGGGCTATCTGCGCTAGCCGTTCCTAATTTAGCAGTGTTAGACTAGAATGCAGGCAGCTAGTAATCACCACTCACCGCCAACTCTTGGGCTACTCATTCACAAACGCATACTTGGATTAACCGTAACATTATAACGTTCCTACGGCTGAAAAAGAAAGCATGTTTGATGTGACGGGGATTCGAACCCGCGACCCGCGGATTACGAGTCGAACACTTTAACTCACCTGGCCAAGTCGGGCCCTTTAGAAATGTACACAACTGATACTGTTGAATCTGCATCTCAAAATTCCCGTTTATCCACTATAATAGAAGATAATCGTGTGTAAGAATCAATAATGTATGTGGACGAAAACGCTTGTTTATCGTTTATACTGTTGTGTAAACTAAGATTTTAAAACACTATCTTCATGCCTATAAATATATTTAACACGAAGCGCCCAGAAATAGTATATGTTACTGGTTTACTGTAGTTGATGTACTATAAACCTCGGAAGCTATAAATGTGATTTAACGCTTCGTAATCGGGAACTTCAGATATTTTACTAGAAACGTTTATAAATTTTAGAAATTTAAAACCATGTAACTTCGTCGGATTCATATCGGACATTAGTAATTTTACGAATACATTACAAAGCTTCACCAGTGGAAAAACTTAATGTGTAACCGGTGAAGAAAGAAGAAACAGACCTGTTCAGTGAATAGTACCTCAATCAACTCGAAGTTAACTAGCTGGTCTTGAATCCATGACATAATGCATCTAAGAAGTTCCAGACCAGATAGAAGACTCAGTATTATTTGTAGTGTGTTTGTAAAATTGTGTACATAGATCATTATTTGTAATAAGTGTTCAGTAAATCGCTTTATTGTTTGTATAAAATATATTTGTATTAAAAAAAGAAACCGTGCGTGTCAGTCTTGTTGGCAAGTATCATAAATTAGAAACGTGTCGTAATTTAATTAACTTCTAAAGTCAAATTATCATGTAACTCAATTTGAGGCCACTCGAAATTATTACATTATGTAATAAAGTGGGAGCTCGTCCGGAATAAGTTGTAATATATAACACAGATAAGTAAAGTTTATATTGTAATAATTATAGTGATAGCCAAGAGAAAAGGCAGCTTGTCAACGCTAACAACCAACTCTTATCAGACTGAATAACGGGATTTTACTTATACTCTTATTACACACCCACTGCCCAGAAAGGGCAGTATGTTTTTTATTGTTTTTTTGTGTGTGTGGTAAAGGGATACGACCAAAATACCTTAGTTCCAGAGAAAGATAAACAGGATTTAGCTGCTGAGAAGGTTAAGGTGTAGGAACTGATTACCATCCTTAATAATGATAATATACTCAACACTTTTACATAGTGTTAATCTCTCCCTACTTAAACTTTCAGGAAGCTGATAAAATGATCCTGTTTTGTGAAGCCCTTGCACATAAAGATTATATACAAAGCATGATTGAAACTATTCACAAAAAATGTTAATTACATTATTTTTCACACAGTATGTTCCCAAAAATTACAAATAGTCTGGGATCCATGATAGGCATTAACATTTTTATACGTCTGTAGCAGAATCAGCTTTGTCTTGGCCAGCCAGGAACAATGAGGACACGTCAAGTATGGAGAATAAACAATATACCATTTTATTTACACACTAAATCCTCTTAATCGGTCAGTAGATTATCTTAAAAATATTTTAGAGACATGGATACGTTTATTGTCTTCTCGACTTGTTGTTCAAGTCTACTCAGTGAACAATATTCCAGAACATCCTTGAAGATTCCCTCAGCCAAACATATGAAGAACACGAGCGGCTTCCTCAAAATTACAAGGTATTATATCTCAAGAAAACTTTACTGCATATTGTTTTCGTCAATTAACAAGCTTATTTTCTAATAAATACTAATTGTCTTTTCTACTGTTGTATTTAGCTTAATATTGTTTTATATATATGTTTCTTTGACTTTATGGTAATGGCTTATATACATATATCTCGATATAAATATACCTGTTTGTATGCATGTAGTATTGTACAAAATTACGAAAACACTTTAACAAAATTGGCATAAAATTCAATTAATTACACGATTGCTCTTCCTCTATTGTATGAAAATGAACACAACCAGGGGTGCAGCCACGTGTTGGTGGCTTACACATGATTGACTGTCACACCACCAATTAGCCAAAACCACGTTAGAATAATGCCTATAAAAGTACAGGCTATTATAAATCTATCAAGAGCTGTTGTAGTGATACTGTCTGTTACGTATTACTATTTATTATGTTACATACTTTACGTATTACTATTTCAAATAACCGGAAATTTTAATTTGAAGTTAATTAAGTGTTAATATCTATCAAAGTTATTACAGTTGCCATCAAGATCGATACACAGAATTTTCTTCTTTAAACACAAATATGTTTTATTATACAAAAAACACAATACAATTTATAATTGTTATTACTAATAGTTATTACAAATGATAGTTTACAAACTTATAAACATACCGCATCTGATATCGTGTCTCGAATTGAATATTTCATCGATGATCCAGGTCAAGTTAATTCTGATTTGATACTGTCACACCTCTCTGAAGCAAGTTAAATTGTTGGTTCTAATTTGGCCTCACACAGGACACAAGTTGACTTTTTTCCGGCAAAGATATTTAATGTCCTCGTGGAAATAAAAACGTTCGAAGTAATTCACTCAAATTAATTTGTTTGTAATGTTCGAAATTTATAACGGTTCCTGGTCTAGTTTTGTAGTTTTCCCATTTATAAGCTTTAATCACAATTATACCTTCGAAGACCCATGGCGCACTTACTGTAACTGTCCAATAATCTTCTGTTTCTCAGCAAGCCGCTTTAGTAGGAATCATTCGAGTTTGTAGAAATTTCAACAATGTTTTAGCGCGTTTTCATAAAATAAATATTGTTGATTTTTACACTCGAGAATCTGTTATAAATTTGGAGAGCAGACGAGACTTGCTCAATACACAGTAAAAGAAATTCAAGTCTCATGCAAAAATAAAACCTATACGGAAACAAGTGTAGTTATCAAAATGTATAACAGTAAATCCGTCACAAGTCTTTAGCTCCCAATACATAAGCATGGACGACAAACATGTAGTTCACGGTTTTTGGTGGTAAAGGTTTTAATATAAGACTAATTTAGATGTATTTCATGTTTTAATTAAAACTGTCGATGTAGAAAGCCTAAACTCTTAAAAATTGATGTTAAATACCTCAGAGCAAGTTTTCTACGTGATACAAAACAGTTCAGTAAAACTTTTACCAATGTTTTAACTGTGGAGATGATAATATAATCTGCCCCCAGTGGCACAGCGGTATGTTTACGTACTCACACCGCTGTAAACCGGATTTCGATACCAGTGGTGGCCAGAGCACAAATAGCTCGTTGTGTAACATTGTGCTTAATTAAAAACAATCAATCAGTTAATGTTACCTAAAAAAATACGATACATATTAGTACGGAATAGCTTAATTGAACATTCAGCCCCTGCTTAAGAGAGAGAACTAAACCAAAATGCTGGCATTTTCAAACAATGTGATGAATTAGTCTGTAGGAATGATGCTCTTTGAGAAAAATTGTTTTATAACAATGCTTTACGTGACGAATTAAGCTGTAGAAGAGTGCACTTTACAGAGAACTTAAGTTCAAATATTATTTGGCAATAATAATCGATAGTTTGCTCAGTTTCCATGATAATAATGCTTTCAACGTCAATGTAGAACATTTATCATGAACTATATTGATAAGAACATTACAAGCGTGGACTGTATCTCAACCAATGGTGTTAGAGAGCCGCATAAAACTCCTGACAGGTAGTACATATTATCAATCATAACTTTCCTTCATAAACAAAATCTATTGCTTAGTAATTCATCTTCTAAATAACACAACAACCCCAAATAATAAATGCAGTGAAACGACTCGTGGAAGGTGAAAAAGGCCAATAGAACTCTTGGAACCATGATTTGAACTATGCAGAATATCAATATGGATATTATTAAGTTTGTGTGGAGTATTGTGAAAAATTAATACTATTTTCACTAATTGTGAAAATATTGCGAAACAATATTTGAGGTCATACCTTGACAAAACTTATTTTACCATAAAAACAAATTTTAAAGAAGAAAATAAAAAGTCTATATTTTTCCTTTTATTTTTTATTTTGCGTCATTATTTATTGTTTTTAACTATTATATACGTGTCATTTTTATTTTGGCTTAAATTTATTTAATACAGTCCGTATTATTTATTACATGATATAAATGCCTGAATCAAACTGTGCTATCTTTTCACCATTGAGTTATATTTTGAGCGATTCCTCTGATGTTTTGATCTAATCCGCTGGACTATTAGTAAGATAAGCTGATATAATGACATATCGTACATATTTACATGTGGATTACATTTTGTGAGGAAGTATTTAACTGTTGTAAAACTGTAATTGACTTAAAACTTAACGTAACACTTTATCTGTAAAAACAGCTTCAGTTAAAACCTGTGTTGAAGTGTGTTACTTAAGTTACGATATTGCTTTTAAAACTTTGATCTTTTTCTAGTAAACATCCACAAAAACTTAATCCCTTGACACATTCCTTAAAGGTATTCTTTATTTACGTAATTTGAAGGTTTATTTATAACCGTATTCTCTATAAATTGTTTGAGTTTTAAGTTATGTTACCATAAAAGGCTGATGTAGCGAAATGAGGTTGTTGTTTAATTGGTACAAATCTACACAATGAGCTACTTGTACGCTATTCGTCACGACAACTCGAACTCAAATGTGAGCTTTTTAATTCCGTAAATTTAACGTTAACGGCCGAAGGGATATTTTAAAATAAGTATTTCCTATAGTGGAAAATAAAAATAAGATTAGAAAATATTAAAGCGTATATCAATATTGTTTTTTTACACAATTCAAACCTGGTGAATATATATAAAATTAACATTTAAAGCTGCAACATAATTCGTTCTTTCTACGTAGCAGATATTAGGATAGTACTGATCATGACTTCTTAGCTGTTCTCTTATTCACACTCGATGTAGGACTTTTCTTACAACAATATAACTAAATAAACAAAAGTTTAAAAAACATAAAATAATTACGTTTCCTAGAGTTTATAATTTGTTTCTGACGCACATATGGTTATTTAAAGTTTTATTCCACAAAAAACTCTCGTCATAATCACACTAGGCTTTAATTTTCTTCTTAAATTACAATAAGATGCTTCATTTTGTGAAATTTAAAGAAGACCCCTTTTTATAACTATTTCTGAAAAGGTATCTTTAATATAAGAAAACCTTCGCCTGGAAAAAAGCAGTCGTATCTTAATGGAATGTTCAAACCCTAATTAAGTGTATAGGGCAATTAACATTCCACAAATATTTCTTGTGGTTTCGAAATATTCTAACGTTTAAAATAATAATGTTTAAAGAATTATTCTTTTATTTTTCTTAAAAATTCCCGCAGCTTCTCTCCGATTATCAAAATTTGTGCTTTTTTATAGTATTAAGTTCTGGCCATACTGATTAAATAAGATACTATTAAGTTTAGTTTTATACACAAGATAATAGGATTTTTGTAAATTCACAGCTGAAGTTCAGTTCCCAAGTAAGTGACAAATTGAAAAATTTAGAATGCCGAAAACATTTTAAAAAATTCTTTTTGAAAATTCATTACAAATTGTAAGGCTTAAACACGCATGGTAGACTTTGATCTGTTTTCGTTAACATTTATTATTGTTAAAAGTTAGCAACAATACCACACTGTTCAAACACGAAAACTATGTATAACACAGTGATATTAAAATTAATAGTATTAATAGTAAAACGTTAGTAACAATACCACACTGATCAGACCAGGTGAATTAAAGCGTTCGACTCGTAATGTGAGGGGTGCACCAACCAACCATTCTCGCCCTTTCAGTCATGGGGGCGTTATAATATGATAGTCAATCCCACTATTCGTTGGTAAAAGAGTAGCCCAAGAGTTGGCGGTGGGTGGTGATGACTAGCTGCCTTCTCTGTAGTCTTACCCTGCAAAATTAGGGGCGGCTAGCGCAGATAGCCCTCGAGTAATTTTACGCGAAATTCAAAACAAACCACACTGATCAAACAATTGTGTATAAAATAATAGTACTAAATGAATAATATTTATGTCACCATTTGAAACAAGATATAACATTTATATCAAAATAACTTTGTATTTTTTAAATAAAAGTTCAATCTATTTTAAAACACTAAAAAGTTTTATAAAAATAAGTCGTTTATGTAGTTTTGATTTTTACGTCGACTAATAAAAACGTTTTATTTTAAACAAGATCCCCCATCGAAAGTACTTTTTACTAAAATATGTCTTTCAAAAATGCTATGGTACAGTTTTAAGTAATTACATTTTTTCTTTTATTTTCTCAGTTATAATTACAATAAATCTTCCAGTAAGATATGAAAATGTTAATTTTAACCAAATGTTAAAATTTAGTTTAACAGTACTTTACCAAATAATAGGTTGCAAAAGCGAAACATGTGGCAACGTTTTCTCATCTTGAATTACTTGTCGCAAAAAATGAGAATTCATAAAATATAAATAGAACCAAAGTCTATACTCAATATAGGCTAAAGAAAAGTCACTAATGTACACAATTTTTCATTTCTAATATACAAGTATTGAAATACTGTATTTCGCAGTTTATTAACTTTGTATATTTTTGTTTATTTCGAATTTCGTGCCAAAACCTACACGAGGGCTCTCTGCGCTTTCCGACACTATATTTCTCAGTGTTTGTTTACTTTGAATATCGCGTAAAGCTACACAAAGACACCCTGCGTTAACAGACACCATATTTCGCAGTGCATTTGATTACTTTGATTTTCGCGCAAAACTGCACGAGAACTATGTGTGCTCGCCGTCCCTAATATAGCAGTAAAAAGCAAGATGAAAGGCAGCTCGTGACTACCACCCACCCCCAACTTTTGGGCTACACTTTTACCAACGAAGTGTGTAGACAAAACAAAGAGATTTGAATGTCTTTGCGTGTTTCTTATAGCAAAGCCACATCGAGCTATCTGCTCAGCCCACCGAGGGGAATCGAACCCCTGATTTTAGTGTTGTAAATCCGGAGACATACCGCTGTACTAGCGGGGGGCAAGAGATTTGAGAGAAGCGGGCGCAATAACTTAATCAATACTTTAGTACCTAACAGCTTCTTAAATGTGAAAGTGTGAAACTCTGCTCCATTAAGTCAACACATTTCACTCTGTCCTATTTTAAGCTTTCATATATGTAACAGAAATATGAAATAATAGTTGTGTAGCTACATTCATCGTACTTTGTTACACGATTCCCACAGAGGTAATATTTCTTGTCCATTTTTTATATGTCAGTACCACATTGGTGGAATGTTTTGAGCAATCAAAGTAACAGATAGGAGAAAAGTATTCCTTTTTATTTTCTGCTTTCTCGATCTGCTTCAAACTCTTCTTATTGGATTTTACAGATGCCAAATTTATTGTTCAAACAAATATTTGAAATGTATTCAATTCGAAGATGCAAATACTTAGCCGTAGATTTCTCGAAAGAAAAAACCCGTAAGAGTTAAAACGTATTTTTACTTTTGTTTTTAGTCAATAACTTATACCTAGAATAATAAAAAATAACACAAATAGTGTGCAATTAGAATATTGAACAGCTGCAAAACAAAGTTGTAGAGTTGCGTCAAAGCGGTTTCTTAACTTCTTATGTGAGCTTTATAACTGTTCGACATAAAGAACGAAATAATTTTACTGTTTGAAACTTAGTGAGAAACGAGTTGTCCTGATAGCCATCGAATCGTTTCTTCTCAGTGTACGTGTTCAGAATACGAGGAATCATTAATATTTTAAAACGTAAATGGAGACATACACGTTACATAAGGCTTACCTGCACCTAATCATCCCAAGTTTCAAATGATAAACTGAAATGAAGGAATTTTTTCAACAGCACTGACTGCAAACTCTTGGGTTACCTAACAGTGAAATTCGTTTCTTTGCGTGTTTTCAATTTCGCTCAAAGCTAAACGAAGGCTATATGAGCTAGCCATCCCTAGTTTAACAGTATAAGACAAGAGGTAAGGCTGCTAGTCACCACTATCCACCGCCAACTCTTGGGCTACTCTTTTACCAACGAATAGTGGGATTGACTGTGACTTTATAACGCCCCTACGGTTGAAAGGGCGAGCATGTTTTGTGTGACAAGGATTCGAACCCTCGACTCACAGAATGAGAGTCGAGCCCCCTAATCACCTGGTCATGTCGAGCCCATTGGGTTTTTCTTAGAGCACACCTTCAGGCTTAAAGGCCAAAGCTCGTTTTTTCGCTAAAAGAATAAACGAACGGTAAAGTGCCCGATTCATAGTTAGGGCATGCTAACCACCAGGTCAACCTTGTTCGTCCCTAGAGGTACAGCAGTATGGCTGCGAACTTACAACGCTAGAAACCGGATTTCGATACCCATGGTGGGCAGAGAACAGGTAGCCCATTGTGTAGCTTTTTCATGAAATTCGAACAAACAAACTTAGTCCACTTTTACTTTGTTACTTTTTACTTCAGACGAGGGTTTTATTTCATCGAAAAATAACTTCGCATTTCACTGAACCAGTAACACTGTGACCAATGTGGGTATAAACAATATAAAATAAAACAGATATTTTCAAACATTTTAATCAATGTGAGCAAAAACAGCTAATAAGGGGTAATAACAGACAAAATTATCGCGAAGTAGTTTTTGACAAGTCATCAACTAAAACAAGACTTTGATATAGAGAGCAGCCCACAACGTAGGAGCTTCCTAAACATTATTTTAATCGGTTTTTTGTTTCAATCTATTTTAGACTAATATAAGGCCCGGCATTGCCAAGCGTGTTAAGGCCTGCGACTAGTAATCTGAGAGACGCGGGTTGGAATCCCCATCTCGCCAAACATGCTTGCACTTTCAGCCGTGAGGGCGTTATAATTTGACGGTCAATCCCACTATTCATTGGTAAAAGAGTAGCCCAAGAGTTGACGGTGAGAGGTGATGACTAGCTGCCTTACATCTAGTTTTGACTGCAAATATTAGGGACAAGCTAGCACAGATAGCCCTCAGATTGATTATTTAAGAAAATTTTGTTCTTTACGTTTTTTGTTTTCGCTGAAAGCGACTCGAAGACTATCTGCGCTAGCCGTGTATGGTGCGACTGGGATTCGAACCCGCGACCCTCGGAATACGAGTCGAACGCCTTAAGCTACGTGGCCATGCCGGACCTGAGAGAGAGTAACAAATATGTTTGTTCGCTTACACAAGTGTTATAATTACTCATTACACATAAGATAAATTCTTTAAAGGTCTTTAAAAAGATTTATGAAAGTAAAGTGAATTAAAACTTTCAATACATACAAAGACATAATTAAAATATTAATAAAAAAATTAATATTTTAGAAGGGTGAATCTTTGGCTGAATGTAACGTTTTAACATGCAGCTGTTGTTAAAGAAAAATACGGAGAATTGTTTCCCAAATGAAGCACTGAAATTGGCACTTCGGAGGAAATTATATTAAGCAATGAGATCAACTTTATATGTATATAAATTGTTATAACAAAAAATACTAGAACACTCTACAGATATGTATTCTATATTATAAAAACATTTTTCAAATAAACTAATTATTTTGTGACATTTCGCTCTATTACTGTAGCCTAACATGTGTAATGATCTATTTAAAAACAACATTCACAGAAATATACAGCCCGACATGGCCAGGTGTTTAAGGTGCTGGACTCGCAATATTAGGGTCGCAGGTTAGAATCCTCATCACACCAAACATGTTCGTTCTTACAATAGTGGAAGCATTATAATGTGACAGTCAATTTCACTATTCATTGGTAAAACAATAGCCCAAGAGTTGCCGTTGTATGGTGATGACTAACTTTCTTCTCTCTAGTCTTACACTGCAAAATTATAGACGCTTAGCGCAGATAGCCCTCGTGTAGCTTTGCGCAAAATTGAAACAAACAAAATGGTACAGAGGGATTGACCTACCTGATGTAACGATAAAGCTGTTTTATAACCCACACAGAACGGCACTGTAGCTAAGGCGAAAGCCCACTTTATATATTGAATAAATACGAAAACCGTCCGTCTTACCGTGTGTCACGCCGACATCCTGAACGTTACCATAGCGACTAACAGGCAATTTATATGATATGTTGGTACTTTGTGCTGCGATAAGAAAGTTTATCCATTTAAAATTCTTCCTGCCTTATATATTAATATATATGAAACGGATGATACGCTACTTTGAACATATAATTGAATTTGAGGGTAGGTTGGTATAAAATGTGATGCGTAATAAAATTGAATAGGGTATACGCGCGCCATATGCTTCATATACCTGGTGCACAAAAACCATAATAATTAGCCAACCTTCCCTCTATGAAGATACATTCAAACAACATGAACAAAAATTGTCCAGTCAAATCCCTTAACTATAACTCTATAATAACCATTATGTTTTACCCGCAGCACATTTCAATTTTGTAAATACCAAAATTAAAACGCACTTCTTCAGCTCATACATTAGTACTGGATTATTACTAATTATAATGTAAAATATTATAATATAATTATATTATTACTATATTATGAAATTATAATTAATTTTTATACAGCATGTTTATAATACATTTATTTAAACATGACTTTAAGAAGAAAAAATAGTCATTATTTCCCTTCTGCTTGTTTACAGATAAAAGAACTTCATTACCTTCATTGTGGATAACGAAAGCATGTTGTGTATAACGCTAAGGCTGCTTTAGAACCTAACCAGAAAGGTGAAGCAGTTTCAATGAAAACCTGTTTATATAAATGTATATTTTCTTTATGTCTCATAATCGTTAAATGTTTACTGGCTCTTCCTGTTTAAGGCGGAATCGCACGGGACGGAGACCAAGTGAGATTTCCGGCTTAAGCAATATCTATGGTATATTTATCAGAATAAGTACAAAAATAGACTTTGAAAACATACATAAGCACAAAAAATCTTAAATTTATTTGAAGAATGTGTCCAATTTCAACTATTTCTTTTTTTAACGGGCTTTCACATGCGGTTAAAAGACAACGTTAATTCTACGGCCTTTTCATGAAGTTCATTTTCCCCCTTCATTTTTTGCATACAGTTTGATAGCGTTAATATAACTTAACACTTGGGATGAAGTAGGAATTTCTATTTCCTCACTGTATTTCCCATTTTGTTCATATTCTGAATCTCTCACACTGTCACCATCTTGAGATTCTATTATAGATTTTAAATCAATTTCATCAGTTTCTGTTAAAACATTCTTGTCAACGTTCACAAAACTTTCTGTGTTCACAGAATCACCTGCATCAACCTTCTCAATCAGATTTTGGATTTCACTAGAATCATCATAACAAACAAATTCTCCACAATCTCTGCCATTATCAAGAATAAATCCACAGTTTCGAAAGCACTTTATTTCGCATTCGTCTTTAACGCATTTGAATTACTTACAAATGCAATTGCATCTAATACGTCAATTTTCATGGTCATTTCAGATGCTCTCTTACAGTTGTCCATGTTTTCAATAATATACTGAAACATCAGTTTTCTGTATTTCAATTGTATACACTGTATAATTCCATTATCTAGTGGCTGTAGAACTGATGTTGTACATGGAGGTAGAAAGATTAAACCAACATTTGAAAGTTGAACTTTGGGTGACAAGTTGAATTATCTAAGAAAAGTAGAATATTCCTATTTTCTTGTCCCATTCTTTTGTTTAATTTATTCAAAATTTCCTTGAATATAATAGCACTTGTCATCCACACTTTGTTATTTGCTTTCCATTCCACAGGAAGTTGATTCTTCCTTAAATTTTTGAAACAGCGCAGATTTTCACCTTTACCTATTACTCATGGTTTCTCCAGTTTTCTACCAGCAAATGTGACTAAAAGTACAGTCAATCGTTCTTTCGAATAGCCACCTCGGAAATAATGACGACAGAAAAAAGAACAGAATATATTTAACCAATACTTACTGTAACAAAATGTCCGAGAATTTATTAATATTTAAACAAATTTTTAATTAAACAAGAATTTATTAATATTTAAAGAAATTATTAATTAATTAAGAAATTAATATTTAATCAAAATCAATTTTTCGCCTTACTCATGTTGTAATCCTACTTGCTGGGTTAAGTGGGTTAAGGCGTTCGACTCGTAACCTGAAGGTCGCGGGTTCGAATCCCGGTCGTACCAAAGATGCTTGCCCTTTCAGCCGTGAGGGCGTTATAACGTGACGGTCAATCCCACTATTCGTTGGTGAAAGAGTAGCCCAAGAGTTGGCGGTGGGTGGTGATGACTAGCTGCCTTCCCTCTAGTCTTACCTGCAAAATTAGAGACGGCTAGCGCAGATAGCCCTCGAGTAGCTTTGCGCGAAATTCCAAAAAAAAACAAACAAATCCTACTTGTTGATAGATAAGGTTGGTGAGAGATAGTTTTCCGTCCGCGTTCCGCAGGTTCCGCCGTATTGAAGGCCTTTTAAAAGAGAAATTTTAAGATTATGTTGCAAAATTTTGATGTTTCCGGCATGTACAGATTTCCGCCCTTTGCAGGTTTTACTGCATATATATATATATATATATATATATATATACACAGGTTTGTTTGTGTTTTTTTTTAAGTTCGCGCAAAGCTACACGAAAGCTATCTCTGCTCGCCGTCCTTAATTTAGCAGTATAAGACTAGAGGTAAGGTAGCTATCATCACCCCTCACCGCCAACTCTTGGCCTACTTTTTTACCAATGAATAGTGGGATTGACCCTTACTTTATAACGCTCTCACGGCTAAAAGGGCTAGCAGGTGTATTGTGACGGGGATTCCAACCCGCGACCCTCAGATTACAAGTACAGTGCCTTAACCACCTGGCCATGCCGGGCCTAAATATATAGGTGACTGTCATTTTACTTTTGATACTTCGGCATTAACATATAGTTTTGCAATATGTATTGGCCACAATGATTGAGAAAAATATTTTGTTTGCAAAGTAAGAGGAAAATATTTGGTATGGTAGAAAGCTTAGCACATAGAATTTTTAGGGTTTGAAATAGTCAGAATTTGTAGATATTCGTGTGATTCAATGACTTTGGGAATAATGCTTTTTTCTTCGTAAATTTCGATCACGTAATACACGATGTTTGTCCTCTAAATCTGATGTTGACGCGAAAGAATTATATAAAGTGTTGAACTCAGCCTGCTTTAGTTAATTCAACAAAAACGTTTATATCGCAATTGAAATTAACCCAGGTAAGCTATCAAGTGCTACGCTTGGCATCTAGCGGTCAGAAGACGTATTACAAAAATCACGACAAATATATTTTGAGGTGATAGACACATTTAGACACAAACACACAAAGTTGATAAATATTTTCGGCCTACATATTTTGCATCGGATTTTTTAATTTACTGAAAATAAAATTATTTTTTTTAGTTTAATTCAACAAGTTAAAATATAAGCTTTGCGAGCTCAGTTTACACTGTTGTTCCAATCAAATTAATCATGTTTAAATATTGTATATTAGTTAGCTTTTTGGGTAATTCTTGAATGAAAATATTCTAGAGTTTGAATAATTATATAGTGAGCATTATAATTACCAACTAATACGGGTCCGGCATGGCCAAGCGTGTTAAGGCCTTCGACTCGTAATCCGAGGGGCGCGGGTTCAAATACCTGTTGTCGCACCAAACATGCTCGCCCTCCCAGTCGTTGGGGCGTTTTAATGTCAATCCCACTATTCGTTGGTAAAAGAGTAGTCCAAGAGTTGGCGGTGGGTGGTGATGACTAGCTGCCTTCTCTCTAATCTTACACTGCTAAATTAGGGACGGCTAGCACAGATAGCCCTCGAGTAGCTTTGTGCGAAATTCAAAAAACAAACAAACTAATATGGTAAGATACTCGGGCTGTTTTTGTTAGATTACAGTGCAAGTTATGCTTAATGTTGATTCACACTTGCATCATAGAAGTATTCTTATTTTTATGACATTATGTTTCATTTTTTAAATATATATTTCTTTGCCAAACGATTTTAAGAATATTGTTATTATATAGACGATATTTCTATATCGTCTATATAATACAAGTAATATCATATTTTAATATCATTGCCTACAAATAAAGTATCAGGATTTTTTTTTTCGTTTAAAAATATTTCATACAATTGATATATTATTTTGTGTTACAAATACAAATAGTTATTTAATTATTTTGAGTCTTGTATATTTTGGTTTTATCTTACCAACTGTTATTTTCTTACAACCCACTCTGTGACGCAGCGTTGGAACAAACAACTTGAAAAAGAACCATAATAAAAAATATTGAATTTAAAGCCAGGCAGTAACTCAAATATTCAATGACAATAATAAATGAATCTGAAAACAATGTGCTTCGTTTTGAACTATAAATTGACAAGTTAACTTACATGTTTAGAAGCCACGACAGTTCTGTCTGCTGGTGTTTGGTTTTAAGAGTCTGGCGTGGCCTGTTGACTAGCTTGTCAAACTTATATCAGAGATTTGCGTCTCATTGATTGAATTAAAAAAATACGATCAAATTCCTTTAGTCTAGCGAATCAAAATTTAGTGTACTTTGTTTCGTAACAAACTTTAATCATAATGCTGTTATTATTATTATTATTCCACTCGATTCCAAGAAGGAGCATAGGGCCGCAATCACTTGCGGATTCATTAACAGGCTGGTTTTTTAAGTAAGCAGATTGTTAGCCTACTGCACAACCCCCAACCAGGAGAAGAAACCTGAGCCATCCCTAATTTTGTTGTGGACCAGGGAACATCAGCTTCAACATAAAGATTTTCTTCCCCTCTCAGAAATTATGTGATTGACACACTTAGTGAATATTATTTACATAAGAAGATATTTGGTGTCTACAAAAACCTGTGTCGCATGTTAAACAAAATAAAGTCCTCTATTATCTTTGATGTAGAGTTACTGTGGAAATCTACGAAAAAGATCATAAAGCTGAATGTGGAATTAAAACCGAAATATGAAGATATTATATATTGTACTCGATTTTAACTTCTAATAATTCGTTATTAATCTTGCAAAAGACAAAGAACGTAGATTATCTCGAACTTGATGCAGTACACCGTATTTTAACTAAACATAACAATATTTAATGTTTTGTATTGTGTATATATATTTTCCACACCAGTGACAAAAGCGGCGTGATTCGAAATGGTCACACTTTAGCAGCAATCGAAACGATAGTTCTTTATTTTTGATTCATTTTTCAGATGACTGTATTCAAATATTTACAATAGTACCCCCATTAAATATTAAAATACAATCATGGATTCCACGTAGGTAACTTACCGCACTGTTAAATAATTCTAAGCGCAAATTGTAACAGATTTACTGTTGTACATTTGTCTCGGTGCCCACGCTTGTTTCTGTGTAGCTTTCTTTTTGCATTCACGTATATTCTTAACTGTTTATTGTAGAACGTAATGATTGACAGTATTGTTGAAAGCGAATTTGGGTGAACGTTCATCAGCCTCATGTTATTGATATATAAAAACTGACGTGCTGAGAGGTAAGATATTATTATTGTTGGAGAGCTACAGTCAGTGTGCTATAGGCCTAGGAAGTTATAACTGTAATTAACGCCTATTAATCAGAAAACTACAGAATTTGACCAGGAACATTGATAGATTTCGAACATTACGAAATGTTCAACTTCAGCAAATTATTTCATTAGTGTTTCTACGAGGACATTAATATTTCCCTCGGTAAAAAGTGAACTTTTAGCCACTTTCAGGCCAACCGAACTAGCTAGCTGAAGCGAATAAACTGTTGTATATTTCATGAGTTTAATACTATTATAAATAATCAACAACAATGAATTAAAAGAGCTTGTTTGTTTGTTTTTGAATTTCGCACAAAGCTACTCGAGGGCTATCTGTGCTAGCCGTCCCTAATTTAGCAGTGTAAGACTAGAGGGAAGGCAGCTAGTCATCACCACCCACCGCCAACTCTTGGGCTACTCTTTTACAAACGAATAGTGGGATTGACCGTCACATTATAACGTCTCCACGAATGGGAGGGCGAGCATGTTTGGCGCGACGCGGGCGCGAACTCGCGGATTACGAGTCGCACGCCTTACGCGCTAGGCCATGCCAGGCCCATTAAAAGAGCATTTTAAGAGTTAAATATATATTAATCTGTTCTTTAGCTTCTGAGCAGTAAATATTCTGTTTTGAAATAATTAGTTGCATTTATCAAAAATACAGCAAAAGGAAATAAACGTGCGAGAATTTGTAGTACCACAAAACATTTTATTACATGACCAGCCTAACATAATCTCTCTAAATCTAACAATATTACTCAAACAATCTGGAGTTACATAACTGTAATTAATTAATCAATAAATATTTTTTTAATTCGTTATACCACATATTCCAGAAAAAAAAAAGACTTAACTTGTTACATAAATACGATATAGTTGTAAAATTCAGTCTTCTAATTGTGACATTAAAGTGAAGAAATGTGTGTTTTTCTTTTAGCAAAGCCACATTGGGCTATCTGCTAAGCCCACCGCGGGGAATCGAATCCCTGATTTTAGCGCTGTAAATCCGTAGACATACCACTGTACTAGCGGGAAAGTAAAGAAATAAGAAAATAAATGATAACACATCGAGATCATATGTTATAAAATTATATATATTAACCAAAATACTCTCATCGGATGAATTTAAATATTGTATTAATTAAAGGTTTATCTGAAAATATCCAATTAAGTTGTGTTGTTGTTTTTTTTTGTGCAAAACCACCCGAGTGCTAT
This sequence comes from Tachypleus tridentatus, assembly GCF_004210375.1. Taxonomy (NCBI): domain Eukaryota; kingdom Metazoa; phylum Arthropoda; class Merostomata; order Xiphosura; family Limulidae; genus Tachypleus; species Tachypleus tridentatus. The sequence goes on along the minus strand of NC_134825.1, from coordinate 23,365,158 downwards.
TTACACTAACCGTTCCTAATTTTGTGGTGACGGGCTAGAACGAAGGTCTCTACTTAACTCGATATCGTGAGTTGTTCTTATTGAAGAGTGGATTGTACCATCACTTTTAAAACACAACCACGGCCCCAAAGTACGAAGTGGGATTTTGTTTTGATGATAATGGGTCACAAATTACTGAACTTTGGATCCATACACAGGTGCTCTTCGACCAATACTCATGACTAAGTGAATTTCTGAAATAGAATTCCGGTTCAGGGGAGTGACGGTAAAGGACAAAATCCAATTTGTTGTCAGAGGAACAAGCATAATAAGCATAAAATTAATAATTAGTTAAAATTACGCTGAAATAGATAAAACAATTTAATTGACTCAAGTATCGACTTCAGCAAATATTTAAGTTTTGAACTAGAAAACATTGTGCAACAAGTCCTTAACTTAGCAATTAATAAGATAAATCAGTCTCTTCTAAAAATGATAATACATTTTTTTATTTCAATTCCAAATAATCTATTGTCAGTGTTTTCAACTTTTGATAATTCAGTAAATTTGTTTCTTCTTTCTGAATTTTACAACTTTAACTCATTCCAACGTATCAAATACTAATTCTTGCTCGTATCTACAAAGTATATATTATCATAAATCGTGCAGGTTTGGTTACTGGAACTAAAATTGGACTTTTTGGGTGAGGCTGAAGAAATTATATTATTTTACTGAAGTGCTTTTGTACCTATGAAAACGTAAGTATTTCATGATAATATATTTCAAGTTCGTTGAAAATGTATGAATCAATAAACTATTGTTTTTTCTAAATTTAGGAATTTTTATTTAATTTTTGATAAGTTAAATTTGAGTGAGAAACCTAAAAAGGAAACGAAATGTATATAAATATATAACAGAATTATGTGCTCTTAATGTATATAAATATATAACTGAATTATGTGCTCTTAATGTATTTAAATATATAACTGAATTATGTGCTCTTAATGTATATAAATATATAATTGAATTACGTGCACTTAATGTATATAAATATATAACTGAATTAGGTGCTTTTAATGTATATAAATATATAACTGAATTAGGTGCTTTTAATGTATATAAATATATAACTGAATTAGGTGCTTTTAATGTATATAAATCACATCCTCTTCTTCTTCAAAAGGAAAGAAAACTCTCTGAAAAAAGAAAGTAAAGCAATTTTTTCCAGACTTATCAATAATAAGTGATTAACGTACACATGAATAACACCAGCAGATAATACATTCCTAGGATAGATAGTTAATGTATAACACTAATCTGAATAATTAAAAAATGTTTAACGTAAGAGAACATAAAATTACAAGTAAATTAGAATCTCAGAACTGAAATATATTCTATGTAAGTCAAAGCCTCATAATTTTCTTAAATAGAAGAATATTAAATCACATATTTTATTTAGGGAGCTGTAAAACGAAAAGATAAAACAAAATAAACATCATTTTCTTTGTAAACCGAAAATCAATTTAATCAGTTAGCCTAACTGTTCAATCTTCAGACATCATTGAGTTATGATTAAAATTCAAACAACTTGAAAAATGAAAGTAATTTCTCGTTCTAGTAATATGTAACGCAGAAAACAATTATAAAACATTAAATATTTTAGATTTTCATAAATTTTGAAATGTATATAAAAATAAAAACATGATAATTATGAAGAAAGCCTGATTGAATATAAGTCTTTTTCCAACCTTTTTAAAAACTGGTCTGTTCAAATCCAAGAATAAGTAAGACACTTAGCCACTAGTATAAGATTAGGAGGACAGTGTAACATCAGAACTACTATTAAGGAAGAGAATTTTGCTATATAACGAACTTATTTTGGAGACCATCTTTATCATTGTTTTTTATTTTTCTACCCGACTCCAAATTCGTTTCTTTCAATTCCACCAATATATTTTTTGAAGTGTTCTATGTAGGTCAATTTCCAAAGTTATTGATTTGCCAAATAATCTGTAACTTCGAGATTTGAGTAGAAAAATAATCACACACTTAAGTTTTCCCTAGCTTAAAGTGTCCAATTTTTTTCTATCCACAGTTACTACACTAGGAATCCAGAGAATTAGAGGCTGGCAACTGTTTAGCTAACTCGGATTGATATATCTAACCCTTTTACTATTGCCACTTTTGTACTATTTTGATCGTTAAATGAGATTACAGTAAAGAAGAAAAAGTTAAGTAAAACTAGAGTACTTTTTGTGTCTGCCTGGAACATCTAATTTATTTTCCTTCTAATACAACAGTCTTACTAACCTCGAGTGTTAATTAATCTTACATAGATCTTCGACGTCTACCAGGTGAGAACCTGTTGGCCCAAAATTCATGGTCCTGCTGGGCCTTAAGAAATTCAGTGTAGTCACAACCATGGGTCATTCCTGCATTCATTTTACAAGTTCGTTTTCTGTCGGATAAGACAGATTTTCCTAAAATCGTCGTTTTCTTACAGCGAAAAAGTTATTTAAACTTTTAACTATTTTGTCAGCTTACAGACCACAACTACACAGCGAAAACTGTAATACTAGTTGGAATCCAGTTAGTGGCATTATACAGTTAGGTAAACTTGAAGCATAACAAAATAGAGCAAAGTACAAACTTGTGAGATTAAATATCATTATTTCTTTAGATTTGAAGAAAAAACTTCAAAACATTAATAGGTCCAACAGAACACTTTGTCGATTGTAACACATTAATACAAGCAAACATTATGAGTGGTATTTGGAAATACATGTTATATTACTGTAAACACATAGTGATAACAGTTAAAGTTTATAGTTTATATTAACAGCCATATCTATTATTTCCTCTTTATAAGAAATAAATAAGATAATAAATTTATAAGATGAATTTAAACATTTATCTGTAATAACATGATTATCGTAAGAAAAAAAAACATCCTAAAAATGTAAGCAAAATTATAAAACCTAAAAATTCCTCCAATAACACTCCTTATATTTTGAATGGTCAAATTCTTATTTATACTTAATAACACACGTTATTCAATACGATCACAATCCTAACTGTACTAATACAAACCACTTGGTTGGATCAAAATGCTATTTAATAACAAACCGATTATTCAATCCCAAAATAGTTCTAATTTTATCGTGTACCACATGCCACTAGGTGGCTGTGAGGTGGTAACCCTTAAATACAAATAAGTATGGTTCTCGATAACTCAGTGAAAGTCTGATGGTTTATAAACATCAAAAATCAGGTTTCAATACCTGTAGTAGACAGACGTCAAAAAATCCTTTGTTTAGCTTTGTGTTTAACAAAAAAAAAACAACGAATTAATATGTATGCATTTAAAATATTGAATTCCTGCCAAACACTGGGGTCGTCTTTAATTTAAAAGTATAAAAAAATTAAAAATGCAACTTTGTTTATTATTTTCCAAACATGACAGAATTTCATTTTTATTCCATGTGTTAGACTGAGAAACATTATTTTTTATTATAACGTTTATGTCAGTATTCAATCTTATCCACTCAGTAAATAACGAAGTGATAAAAAAATCAAATGTTGCCTGAGAAACAAGTGCAACCATTCGATTTTCACTCATTTGAAAATGAATATCATGCGTGAAAACTATGTTTCAGATCCCTTGCTCAGTCTCGTAAAAACAATGTCCCAGATCACTAGTTTATTCTACATGTGAAAATATGCACTATTGCTTGCTACCTGAGCTTGTAAAAAGCATTGCCAAAGACAGCGAGAAGAATGTTAACACATCTTGACACACCTTGCATGAGTTTTTCATCAGCTTCTAACATCACGTTTCAACAGACCAAAAAATAAAAGTGTATCCAAGCTGCATCAGGAAACTTGAAAGGAACTTGATTCATCACGATTGTTATGATTTCAGATTCTTCAAACATGTATCCGCATTGGAGCCATTGTGTTTCTTACACATACTACGCCATAAACTTTAGAACCATAACTTCTTCTGTGGTTTGTGGAATATGGAATTATTTAATAGTAACAACGAAGTACAAAAAATTATAAGTAATCTAAAGGCTATCCCTCCCTCCAAAAAAATATAAAAAAGATCCATTCTTCTAATTACCATGGCTACGCCATGTGTCTATTTTAACTCTTTCTTGATATTCGTACAAATATTTTGAATAGCTTAATAAATACAATTGTGCTACATGACATTGTAGTTGGCACTGAAAACTTGTAATAATATTTTTTTTTACATAACCATAATGTTAATCCTGAACCAAAGCTACCTTTCAATAATACTTTGCCTATTTTATCTTCTATTAAGCCTATTTTCAGTTTAGATTGTTTTTAAAGTGTAACTCTAAATGACATACTTACTTAAGCATCACGATTTTGTTGTCCAATTCATCAATCAAACTTTTTATATAGGAGAATGTTTTCCTCTTCTGAGATATTTCTTCTAAAAATCTAAAGGGAGAAATCGTGGTTTCTTTTAATTACGTCATCAAAAAGCAGTGACACAAAAGAGATAATTGCACTTAAAATGCGATGCTACTTTTAATGGAGACACAAAAATTAATTAACTTCCTCTTTCCAATAATGACCACGTCCTTGGCACGGCTAGGTGGTTAAGGCCGTCGACTCCTAATCTGAGATTCACGGGTTCGAATCATCGTCACACCGAACATGCTCGCTCTGTTAATATCTTTACATCAGCATACATCACGAAATTACGTATTTTAACTCTTTTTCTAAAACTAAGTGTATTTTTATTTTAAAATTTAGTGAAATTCTACAGTCTTTGATTATTCATGTTGACTTCTTGGCTTGTTTGTTCGTTGCAAGGCACAAAGTTACACACTGAGCTATCTGTGCTGTGCCCACCATGGGTATTGAAATCCGTTTTCTAGTGTTATAAGATTGCAGATCTGCCGCTAAGCTATTCGGGAGCTAATCAGGCTTGCAGATACATATAAAAGCAAGGCTGATGTGACGAACCCTTTCTTTAAAAAATACTGTGACATTGAAGATGTCCTGAACTATCAGGAACTTGGAGAATCGGCTGATTTGCTTTATATAATTACATGGAACCAGACTCACTAGAATAAGCTCGACATGGCCAGGGGGTTAAAGCACTCGACTCGTAATGGTAACGAGTTCGAATCCCTGTCACACCAAAAGTGCTACCCCTTTCAGCTGTGGTGGCGTTATAATGTGATGGTAAATCTCACTATTCGTCGGTAAAAGAGTAGCCCAAGAGTTAGCTGATAGCCCTGTGTAGCTTTGCGCGAAATTCAAAAACAAATAGATTAGAATAAAATAGATGTTTGTTGTATTCACAGAATATTGTTTTTAAAAATAATGAACAACTATCTATTCCAGTATTTATAACTAATCTGAGTTGATTTAAAGTAGTTAAATGCCATTATTCGGGTGTTAACAAACCAACATTCGAATTTCCTGAACAATTTCATGGCATACATAGAAGCTTACAGGATTATTACATTTGCTTGGTTTTTGGTTTATCGAATTACCTGGAACTGCCGAACATCTTGGAGCATAATTAGATTATGGTTGAATTGGCTTGGTTTGTTTTGAATTTCGAGCAAAGCTACTTAAGGGCTATCTGCGCTAGTCGTCCCCAATTTAGCAGTTTAAGACTAGAGGAAAGGCCACCGCCAACTCTTGAACTATTCTTTTACCAACGAATAGTGGGATTGATCGTAATATTATAACGCCTCCATGGCTGGAAGGGCGTGTATGTTTGGTGCGACGGGGATTCGAACTTGCGACTCTAAGATTACGAGTCGAATGCCTTAACCCACCTGGCCATGCCGGGTCATTTATGGTTGAAAAGAACATGTAATAGACACTGATGTGTAATACGCACTATAAGATTTAAATTGTGTAGTTAGTTTTCTTTAAAAATCATGTTGTGATTATATTTTATCATCATTAAAAATATCTTAAATGGTCTTTTAACCTAAATCTCAATTATTACCTCACATCTTGGTGCCAGATACTTTATAATATGGTTAATTCTAATGTAAATTTAAGTATCTTACGTCATCGAACTACTGTGTGAAATTTAAACCAACAAAGATATTTGTCAGTGAATATTAGAAATTAAGCCTAAGAGTGAGATTGATCTCTGTACTGGCCGCTGTTGTGGATCCCATCTAAAGAAGTCCGATCTGAGTTTTCAGGAGATTGGTTTGTTTTTGGAATTTCGCTCAAAGCTACACGAAAGCTACCTGCGCTAGCCGTCCATAATTTAGCAGTGTAAGACTAGAGGAAAGGCAGCTAGTCATCACCACCCACTGCCAACAACTACGGCTATTCTTTTACCAACAAATAATGGGATTGACCGTAACTTTATAACGCCCTCACGGCTGAAAGATTGCTAATATTTGGTGTGACGGATATTCTAACCCGCGACCCTCAGATTACGAGTCGAGCTCCCTAACCGCCTGGCCATGCCGGGACCTTGGAAGACTGATCGGTAAGTTTGTTTACCTATGAAAATACGCAATACGTTCAGGCGCCTTCGCAATGGAGAAAGCACAATGTATCCAGATACGAAGTCAGTCATAGAAACGTGTGAAAATACTTGTGTCCATCAGGTCAGGTCATGTCCTGATATATATGTTGATTCTTAATTTGTTTTACAAAGATAAATATCTTTTAACACAGTTTTGTGTAAAATATACTAACATCATTCTAAAAGTGCCTTTATTTCTGGTATTCTAACTATTACTAATTTCAACCTCTCCTGTTTTTGTTTCATAGAGATTTGCTACAGGGTTGACATCGATGAAAAAATAATAAGTGAACACGATTTACAATTCTGTGCAATCGAATAATGTTCCTTGGGTCAAAATTCAAATATTTGTCTTTTTTCTGGTTTGATAAGTACATGTTTTATTTGTAGACAAGTGTGAAGCCCGACAAACTCCGCTAATATAAATGCACACTAGGGACAAAACATTAAGGACGTCAGGGCATGCGGGAAAACAGACTGTCAAAATCCAGTTCCGATATATATTGATCCTGAGCACGTGACACCGATCCGACATTTTACTCAGGTCCAGACTTAGTATTTATTATAATGGTTTTATTATCTGGGATGCGTATAAAAAAGAACACCACTTAAAAAAACAAAAAAAACACTTAACCCACTGACTAATTAAGTTACAATATTCATCTGTTATCTTCTGTTGTGGCCCGGGATGGCCAGATGATTAAGGTACTCGACTCGTAATACGAGGGTCTCGGGTTCGAATCCCCTTCACACCAAACATGCTTTCAGACGTGGGGGCGTTATAATGTTACAGCCAATCCCACTATTCGTTGATAAAAGAGTGGCCCAAGAGTTGACGGTGGGTGGTGATGACTAACTGCCTTCCTTCTAAACTTACGCTATTAAATTAGGCTAGCGCAGATAGCCCTTGAGTAACTTTGAGCGAAATTTAAAAAAAACAATCTAATACAATCCACTGGCAAGACATTTAAATACCTTCATTAGATAAGTAAGTCTACATCATTAAGTGTACCTCTTAAAAGTCCAACAATCGTAAGGTTTTCCGATAATAGCATTTCATTAAAATAAAGGAGACCAAAAGCGGAATTTAAACAATCTTATGAGTGTTACCAGATATCTTAACAATGTTTGGTGTGCTCTTGAATGGTAAATAAGTTACATAGCATAATACAATCTGTATACTACAATTCCATCATATCTTATAATGATTCGTATTCCAATAAAATATAAAATATTTATTTATATCTTAATTAAGCATATAATACACAATTAAGACTGAGCAGCTGTTACTGAGTTTAATATTGCAGGGACAATAGAGAACATTTACGATAGTTTCGACTACAACTGACTTTGAATCACACTTTGATGTATTTCGTTAAGGTTTGTTTCTTTGTTTTGAATTTCGCGCAAAGCTACTCGAAGGCTATCTGCGCTAGCCGTCTCTAATTTAATAGCGTAAGTCTAGAGGGAAGGCAGCTAGTCATCACCACCCACCGTCAACTCTTGGGCCACTTGTTTATCAACGAATAGTGGGATTGACTGTAACATTATAACGCCCCCATGTCTGAAAGGGCGAGCATGTTTGGTGTGATGTGGATTTCGTTAAGGACTGTATTATATGACGTTATGTTAGAAATGTTGTGCTGAGAAAAATTATTAAACTTATAAGGAGCGCCAACTGGGTGTTAACAATGTAAAGATTATGCTAGTAAATACATAAAAAGTAAGCAAATAATGTAATTAGCAAGCAGTGATGGTTAAAAACATTATAGTTAACAAGTGGTTATAGATTTTACCATTATAGCTAAAAACAGTACTTAATAAATATTAATAAACAGATCTGATAAATATTATTCTTAACATACAGCAATAGCTTTTAACATTATAGTTAACAAACAGCAATGATACACAAACATTACAATTAACGAATAACAATAGTTAATAAGCATTATAGTTAACAAAGAGTAATAGTTTTAACCATTATAACTAAAAACAATAACAGTTAATATACATTATGGTTAATATACAACAACATTTTTCAACATAATAGCTAAAAACAGTAATGTTTAACAAACGTTAGAGCTAACAAACAGCAATAATCTACAAGCATTATAACTAAGAAACAGCAATAGATTTTACTATTATTGCTAAAAACAATAAAGGTTTGTTTGTTTGTTTTGAATTTCGCAAAAGCTACTCGAGGGCTATCTGCGCTAGCCGTCCCTAATTTAGTAGTGTAAGACTAGAGGGAAGGCAGGTAGTCATCACCACCCACCGCCAACTCTTTAGCTACTCTTTTACCAACGAATAGTGGGATTGACCATCACATTATAACGCCCCCACGGCTGAAAGGGCGAGCATGTTTGGCGCGACGGGGATGCAAAGCCGCGACCCTTAGATTGAGAGTCGCACGCCTTAACACGCTTGGCCATGCCGGGCCCCAACAGTAAAAGTAAGCAAACATTTTGATCAACAAACGGTTAACAATAGTTAACAAACATTGTTCTGAACAAATGGTAACAGTGAAACATTAATTAACGAACATTAACCGTCAACAAACAGGTTTATAATTTATGAAGAGTAGTGGTTAATAAGAATTATAGTAAATCAATATTAATAATTAATAATTCGTAAGATGTTCTAAATTCTTACTTTCTAATGTCTTCTTCAGCTGATATTACCACAAGGAAAAATAAACCAACGCTCAGGAAAATTACTGTTTTGGTTTCTCTTCTCATTGTCGTTTTGAAGCACGTGCGTTTGGAGAGTTAGCTGTTATTCTTCTACAAATGAAAACGTTCAAAGCATTGAAGGAGATCTACTGAAGGCATTAAAACTTAGCCAAGCTATACAGGTACCAATACATACAAATGTATCATTAGAATGTGATAATGGATAATGTAGTTTTGAGACAAACCATATACCATAGAATACACTAAACACATATTTATAATGAAATATTTGTAATTGAAAATTTTAACCTCGGTAAAAACTTACTGCTTTATCCCACTGTAATGTTTAAAAAACCAAGATAATAACCAATAAAGTAATGTAACAGTTGAATTATGCATCTTAGAATGTTAAAGATATGCTTAAAACACTGATATGAGATATACAGTAACGAGACAGTGAACGGTGAGTTTCAGATTCCTAAAAATAAATTATTCATGTTTATATACCAGGTTACTATAAAATAACACAGGTGGCGTTAAAAACGCAGATAGAAATTATTTTTACATCTTTAGTTATCTGTTAACTGATGAGTGTTATTTGATTACAATTACATATACCCAAGTATTATAATATACTTTGATTAATAAGTATCAGAAAACAATTAGTCCTATTGTTTATGAATAATTTGACGGATTTACTATCATATTTCTATTTTAATATCGAGTTTTTAATATTTATAAACGTATGAGCTATGCAACCCAGATTTAACGAACTTTCCGCTTATTCGCTGAATTTGTAGAAGATTCTCGAGTGTAATAATAAAAAATATGTGTTGTGCGTAAACACAAGTGTATCGTCAGTATTGTTGTGCACATCCATAAATGTAACCAACACGACGCACCAAAATACAGCATATCTTACTGTTTTGCTATAGTTAGGGTATTATAAACCTCGGAATCTGTTACGTGACTGATATAACACTTTGACCAGGAACGTTTATAGATTTAGAACATTGAAAACAATTATTATTATTTTTATGAAAGCATTATACAACTTCGGTGATTAAAAACTGGGCATGTGGCCAGTGAAGAATGAAAATACAGGGTTAGCTAGCTTCCTGTTAAGTAAATTTCATTTACATCAATACAAAATTAATTATTTCATCATGAACCTTGGATAAAGTATCAAGGAACTTCCAAACAAGATGGAAGACTCCATATTGTTTGTAGTAACTTTGTAAAACTTTTGTACATATATCAGTATATGTAACCACCGTTATCGTAAGTTGTGTTATTGGTTCTATATTATAATACTTTTGTATTATAAAACAAAAAAACTGTGCGGATCAATCATGTTGACAAGTATCATGAAATAAATACATATCGACACCTATTCAAATTCAAAAGTTAAATCATAATTTAACTCAGTTTTGGGACATTCGAAATTATAATACGTTTCGTAATAATAACTATATTCAAACTGGTTTGTGTAGACTTAAAAACTATACACGTGTATAAGATAATAAGTAACTATTATGTAACATATTCTGATATGTCAGCCTTAACACGAGTACATTTCCAAAACAGCATCTGAATTAAAACTAATGTAACTATTATGTGATATACAACTTTAATATCAATATTAAACAATTAGCATAATAAAGTCAGATAGTTCTAACTTCGGCAAAGGTTTTCCCTTATCCAAAGAACTAAATAAAAATTTTTGGTTTATTTGTTAATTGAAAAACACACCATGAAAATAAAATACGAGACAAATCAAATTATTTAACACCTAAAAATACAAATGATGTCTTTAAAAAGATTTTTAGCATAGAAATAATAAGTTAAGAAATATTAAATATATATATATATATATATATACACGACACAAAAGTTGCATGAACATATATTTTCAACCATTATGAAATTAATGACACTGTCAAATACAGTGTTTCTTATATACTACGGAATAAAGAGAATGGAATATAATATTCAATAATGTTGTTAAATATAAACATTCAAGTTACGTGTAAGAAAAGCTTCAATAATGTTTATACCATTTCACAATGTACGTGTAAAAAATATTCAGCGTTTCATAAGTTGATTTTCCCTGGTACAACATACACGTTTTCAACAAAGTTTATATAATTGTTGAACTGCTCAACGATAGAAGTTCAACACCGACTTATTGTAATGGTTATAAATGTGTATTACATAAATTTCTGTCTGGGCAAGGTGGAAACTTATATCAGTGTTGCTGTTTTTCGAGATTAAAATCCTGTCCTTTAACTATTTTTTGCACGTGTGAACACATGTAAACATCACATATCCTCCACTCAAGCTAACGACACGACTTTCTGTCTGGACACCTCTCGACTTTTCTCGTTCAACACATCACACTTGAACGGGTAAATGTTTAAAAGTTTGGAAAATATATTTTTTTAAACTTTACCCAGTAAAAGTGTTTGCTTGGGTAATAATATTCGAATATTTTGTCTTAAAGTTTCGTTCACCTTTCTTTAATTTGTTTTCATTCGTCATTTATTATATCCATAAGTTCCAGCTTTGAAAATGTTATCTATTATAGAACAGTGGATAAATGCTTTTTGTAAATACAATCAAATTATCGTTGTCAACTCCATGTTCTAAACGCAATTCAAAGTTCTTTAATAAATATATCTCTTCAAATTAAAACTTAAAGAGGGTACTTAAACTATTCTACATAGTATATAATGGTAACTTATTGAACAGTTTCTAGCGCAACAATGAGTAAAATATGTATTAAACATAAATATAAGTCTGTACATACACACACATACATGTATACATATATTTACAAAGATGAGTAAGTGATTTAATTATAAGTTGAATTTGTTCTTTCTGTAAGTTTGGTTTATTAATTTATTTATTAGCACAATATTCATTCTCGCACTTTTTAATGATAAGTCCTTAGTTTTCACCGTTGTAAACAAAAGAATGAAACTCACCGATTGACAAACGTAGAATAAAAACTCCAAGGTGATTTCGCTCAGTGTTCAAACCTAGTTTTCCCAAGTAATACTCTGCTAACTAGAATAGCTGGGTATATACTCGCTGCTATTCTTTTTATACAGGTAGAAATCGGCTAACGTAATCAAATCGGAAAAACAAACTTGACGTGTGACGTCACTCGTTTTTTTCCAATTGGCTAGAAGTCGTGTCTTTTACGCACTAATCAAGAATTGTTTTTCTATAATTGGCTTATTCTAGAATTTCAGAAAGAAAATAACTAATTGGACTTATCTACCAATTAAGTGGTGTTTTGGCTGTACAAATATATTATGAATGTCAATAAATATTAGTGGCAAAAGGTAATGGTCATTGTGTGTTTTAAAAGTGTATTTATTAAAATATTACCCAACCATAAGTGTAGTAAACAATAACGTACTTGATTAATAAGGAAAAATGTATTTTAGTTATTACAATGATAAATCCATAATTTTTAAACGTTAGTTACAAATTATAATCTTTTTCGTGTGTTTTGCTTGCTACTGTTTTAAGAAATTCTTCTATATACGCGAAAATTTATTTTATACTAGCTATAACTTCTTAAAGGAAAAATCACCTTATTAGTGTTACCTAAGAAATCTTTATATGTTACACGAAAATGTATTCTATAATAGCAATAATCTTTTAAAGGAAGAAGCATCTAATTAGTGTTTTATAACGAAAAGCTTATAACTGAAGTATGTGCCACTTTAAAATGAGAGAAATCGCAAGAGTTACAGATTTTATGCGTATTTCTGAAATATGAATATTTCTCTAATAGTTTGACCATTCTGCGTCGTCCAATAGAATTGTATAAAATACGTTACATTCTGTTCACCAGCCAATGATTTCTGTTGAAGTAGAAAGTTTTGAAAATGTTTTTGGGGAAAGTTTAATATCATTTTTCATGTAGATTCATTAATAAGCCAATCAACTTTTGTAAAAAGAATCGATAAGCACTTTCCAAAAATTCTCGAAAATTTTATCGTAATTGTTACGTATTAATGTTGATAATGATTGATGATATTGTAACAGTAACATGTAAATCTCATTGTTTTTATTAATATTAACAATACTGAATTTAATAACTGGTCAAAATTTAACAGCTAAATAAACCTGGTCAAGTCCTTAGCATAATTAATACGATTGGTTCTCGTCGAATATTCCTGAACTACAAAATAGCCATTGTATATACAGGAACGCTATATTCTCAAGACGGGTAGTACAGCTATTAATAATTTAATTTATATAAAGTAGAGAACAACGTTTCGACCTTTTCAGGTCATCTTCAGGTTTACAGAAAGAGTTCAAGATGGTTCTTCGTCATCATGAATCTGAGAACGCTCTTGACTTAGGCCTAGAAATCTATAAAGTGATGAAACTTTCTGGAATTTAAATTGGAATCCGTAAACTTACTAGAATCGAACTGTCCGGAGAGGGTGTGAAAATATTCACGTACGTTACTTTTGACGTTCCCAAAGTTCTATGATATTATATAAATGTCGATAAGAATGATATTTTTTGTGATGTTTATCAGTATCGTTTTATAATAGTTTAAATATTGTTCCTATAAAATTATTCTTATTGTGATTTAATAAATTTGTGAATAATTATTATTGTTTGTTTGTTTTGAATTTCGCGCAACGCTACTCGAGGGCTATCTGCATTAGCCGTCCCTAATTTGACAGTGTAAGATTAGAGGGAAGGCAGCTAATCATCACCACCCACCGCCAACTCTTGGGCTACTCTTTTACTAACGAATAGTGAGATTGACCGTCACATTATAACGCCCTCACGGCTGAAAGGGCAAGCATCTTTGGTGCGACCGGGATTCGAACCTGCGATCCTCAGATTACGAGTCGAACGCCTTAATACGCTTGGCCATGTCGGGCCAAATTATTATTTGTAAATTGACTGTCTTGTTTGTTGGTGTCACGATCTGTAATTTCTACCATACCATAAAATAGAAGATTGTCCTGGATCTCAAATTAATATAATTAATCATTGTTTAAGGCGTTCGACTCGTAATCCGAGGATTGCGGGTTCGAATCCCGGTCGCACCAAACATGCTTGCCCTTTCAGCCATAGGGGCGTTATAATCTGATGGTCAATCCCACTATTCATTGATAAAAGAGTAGCCAAGAGTTGGCGGTAGGTGGTGATGACTAGCTGCCTTCCCTCTAGTCTTACACTGCTAAATTAGTTTTGCGCGAAATTCAAAACAACAATAATCATAGTTTATTGATAAATGGTGAATTTGTGTGAATTGGATTTTGAATACAGATTTTGAAGTAAAACCAACAAGCAGCCACTCTGGTGTCTGAATCAGATAATTTTTTTGAAAATCTCCACTCTCGAGAAGATTGATAATTTAAGCAACACATCTTATTTAATGTTATTAGCTAAGCACTATCAGTTACCTGTTAAGATTTTGATGAGAAAGCAGGAAATTGCGAGTTAAGTGGTGGTTAAATGGTTAGTTAAAAAAAGACGTGCTTGGTGAAGATGTACTGGAGTTAATAGATGAGGGCGAGATAGACGCAATTGAATTAAAGAAATTAGAACTCGAATATCAACTATAAGCTAGAATTACAGAGAAGAAAATAACAAGGTGAATTAGAACTGAACAAGAAACAATTAGTGATGCAGATTGAATTAAAGGAATTGAAATTAGCTAGTAAGTCAACTTCCACCACGTTGGCGTTATGTACAGGGTGTTCGGGAAGTCACTGTGCATGACAATTATAAACAATGTTGAAAGTGACCCCCGTTGGCATCAATACAGGCCTGGATCCTTCTTATTTTGTTTCTAAACACCGCTATCAGTTGCTGGCTTGAAATAGACTGAATGAATGCTGTTACCGCTGCCTTCAAAACTGCACAGTAACTTTCCGAACACTCTGTAGTAGTAGCAATTTTGATGTAGCTAAAAAATATGAGACTAATTCCAAAATACCAGGAAAAATAAGTCGGTAAATAGTTATTGCATTTTGAGATACATTGCCACTAGTTAGGAATGGCAAAAAGATGTTTGGACCCTGCAATTACAAACTGTACTAATCAGTAAAGCAAAGAAAATATTTACGGCACTTTCATGGGACAAAGTAGTGACTATGATGCTGTCAAATTTTGAAGACTTATGAGTTAATGCCAAAAGCTTATAGCTATTGTGTAAGAAGAAAGATAAAAATTTGAACTATCTGGGACTGCTTATTTTGATAAAGGAATTTTGCCCGTTTATCTTCCCAAAATTAAGAACTCACTTGAATGAGCCCAAATTCGGAAACCTAAGTCAAACAGCAGCAATGGCAGATAACTATGCCCTTACATACAAACTCAATTCAGAAAAAGATACTCAAAATTATAGCATGCTTACCAGTAATACTAGACCGAGCAACAGGTTTTTTTTTATCTGAGAACCCAATCCGAATTCCAAACCAAAGCTAGACTCGACGAATGCTAACAAGCCTTCCCCTTCTGATTTTTCTGGGTCGAGATGTACCTGCGTATACTTACTGTAAAAAAAAAAAATGGGCACATTATATCCGAGTATCGAATTCTTCAGAGAAACGAATGAAAGAAAGTTGGCCTTACCACAGTGAAAGTGGGAAGATTAAAGCCCGAAGTTATGTAGGAATATAAGCACTTTAAGTCTGAGGGATTTGTGTCAATGGTTTGTTACGATGCCAACTTACAACCCACTAAAAGTTTTAGACACCACAGCCTCTCAGTCTTTGTTATTGAAGGACATCCTTCCACTGTCTGGGAAGTCTTCGGCTGGAGCCAGCGTGCTTATTCAAAATGTAGAGGTAGTCTTCGTGAATATTCCCTCCATGTTGTGAAGTTAAAATCAGGTATTGTTTCCAGTAGAGGGCGTTTCACTATCACTAGGCAACGATCTAGCTGGCGACAAAATCATCACAAAGTGATTGTTTACTTGGCACCCTGCAAATAACTGTAACAATGAGGAACATCCTAAGGGCTACGAGCAAAAAGTTTCTCAGTTGAAGAGACTCTTTAGAACATCAAACCCGTTGACTAAGAAGTTGACTTTAGTGAAGGTCTGGAAGATACCTTTTTCAGTAAGCTTGACGAAGATGAGTTCACATGTATAACCATAAGAAGATTTCAAGGAGTCTGTGTCTACATCTGATATGAATTTCAAAACAGAACCATTGAACCGGACTAAGTTTTTTGCTGTGCAGGAAAAGCACCTTGACACGAGTAAATTATGGTAGAGGTCAGTATTATCTGAGGAAAAAGAGATAATTGCCGTATGTTATTACTTTAATAATAGAGTGTTAATGGAGACCACCTGATGTGCCAAATGGAAATGAATAGAACATTACTCATCAGATAACGTTCTAAAGCTGCATCGAAAAGAAGTTATTAACCTAGCCCACAATATGCCCATGGTTGGACACCTAGGAGTATGGAAAACCAGTGACAAAAGTTCGAATAATTTCTACTTGTTTTGTTTGTTTGGAATTTCGCGCAAAGTTACACGAAGGCTATTTACATTATCCATCTCTAATTTAGCAATGTAAGTAGACTACATGGAAGGCAGCTAGTCACCACCACCCATCCCAAACTTTTGTACTACTTTCTTATCAATAAATAGTTGGATTGGCCAACTATCTAAAACTGAAAGGGATAGCGTGTTTGATATTCGAACCCAAGACCCTCAGATTATGAGTCGAGCTCCCTAAACAACTAACCATGCCGGGTTATTATTTCTATTGACAAACTGTTTGGTCAGAAAGGACGTGGCAGAATATTGTAGGTTATGCCATGTGTACCAGTTAGTGGGCAAACAAAATAACAAAATACCTGACGCTCCATTCAAGTCCATACCAGCATTTGATGAACCATTTAATAAGGTTATTGTGGTCCGTGTAGGCCCACTTCTGAAAACCAAGTTAAAAAATCAGTATCTACTAACAATAATGTGTGCACCCAGTTTGTTTCCTTAATCAATATCCTTGAGGAATATCAAAGCCACCATTATTATTAAGGATCTGACAAAATTGTCGCCCTTTATGGACTCCCAAAGTTAATTTAGATTGCTCGAGGGTCAAATTTATATCTGGATTATATTAACAGGTTATGCATCAGTCATGAACGAAGCGTGCTTATAATTGAGAATCACAAGGGGCTCTGAAACATTTCCGCCAAACAATGAAAATGTAATTACGACATATTGTTTAGAATTCCAAAGTATTGGGATAAAGGGGTCCACTAACTTTTGTTTACAGCCCGAGAAGCTGTACAGGAGTCGCTTAGCTTTATCTCTTTTGAGCTTGTATTTGTTCATTCAATACTAGGATTACTGAAACTGCTTAAAGAGAATTATATTTGTGAATATACTGACATATATCTGACTGATTATTTGTCAGGTTTTAGATATAATCTTACGAGAATAGTTGAAATTGCTAAAGAAATTCTCGAGAAAAGCCAAAGCAGAATAAAGAATGTGCATAATAAGCACTTTAGGAAAATGGTTTTAAAGCGAGGTGATAAGGTTTTTCTCTGTTCCAGGTCGTGCCTTACAAGCTCAGTATTCTGGCCCTTATAAAACTGAGTAAAAGGTCAGTAACTTAGATTATATTACCAAAACTCCGGGGTAAGAAAACAAACACAACTATATCAAATCAAAATGTTGAAAGAGTACATTGAGAGAGACGACTTTCAAACTGTTAAGTCTCTTGCTACTTTAGTCTTTGCTCACAGGAAGTGATCAGACTGAAAAAAATTTGACAGCTATGAAAATGACTATGGAGGGGATCAGAATATACGATACAATGTTAAACAGAAAAGTCCAGACGTATTTTCGGAATTAGATTCAAAATTATGTCATCGGAGTAGTACTCAACAAAAATAATTCAAATCTTTAATACATAAGTTTGTACTTCTGTAGAAACAGAACTGATCTCGTTAGTCATGATATAGATGTTGGTGATGCTACTGTTATTAAACAACAAGTACTAGTCCTGTGAAACTGAGAAGCGAATTCAAGTATATGTTAGAAAATAACATAACTGAGCCATGTGTCTTAGTACTCAAGCCAGACCGGTCTTTCATGTTTTGTACAAATTTCAAAAATGTTATACTGTAATCAAGAATGACCCTAATCTGATTCCTAGGAATAATAATTGTATTGACATGATAGGTCATGCCAGTCATGCCAAGTATATCATAGGTTTAATTTACTGAAAGGATACTGGCAAGTCTCACTCACAGACAGAACTAAAAAATACCTGCTTTGCTAACCCTGGATGGGTTTTCCAACATAAAATAATACTGTTTGGTGTACAAAATGCCTCTGCAACATTCCCACATTTGGTCAATAACGTAACTGCTGGGGTGTGACGCTTACATTAATGATGTCGTTACATCACGTGATTAGTGGGAAAATATGTACAATAACTCGTACAGGTTTTGAAAGACTGTCAAATGATAACTACATTGTAAACCCTGTTAAAAGTGAATTTCGTCATGTCACTGTTAAATATCTAGAACAGTGGCATGATAAAACCTTTAATGACTGAGGTAGAAGATAATGTAAGTTTTGCAACACCAAGAAATAAAAGGTAACTGATGAGGCATCTTGGAATGGCTGAGTATCACAGGAGATTCTGTCCAACATTTTCAAAACCTTTGACCAACATGCTTAGGAAAAACACGAAATTTACGTGGTGTAATCTAAAGCATACCTTTTAATATATCTGAACCATTCTAATGAATTCACCCGTTCTTAGAGCACCAGAATTTTCAAAGCAGCTCAAACTTTCTATAGATGCCAATGATGTTTGTATTGGTGCTATTCTGTTTTACAAGAGGATAATAATCATGTTGGCATCCGGTTTGCTATTTGACAAACACCCAAAAAAATCACTTTACTATTGAAAAGGATGTCTTACTCTGTTATTCTGTTACAACATTTTGATGTCTATATCAGCACAAGTTCTTGTTTTAACCAGTTAAATCCTACGGCATTCATTCATAAAATGAAAAACAAAAATCAATGACTAATTAGATGAGGTCTCACTTTACAAGAGCATAAATTTGAAATTAAACATATTAATGGTAAGGACAATGTAACTGCTGACACATTAACAAGAGCTAGTTGAAATATAACTGCCACAAAGCTCATTGCTTGGAGAAGTTCATATAATTACCTTTGTAAAATTCCTTAATGTATCAGAAAGTTTCTCTTGAATTCAAATTTTTCTCTTTTAAGAATGTGGGTGTTATGTAGTAGTTATAATAATAAATAATTATTTATTATAAATATTACTGTAATTGTTACACGTAAATCTTACTGTTTTTAATATTTAACTTAATAACCGTTTAAAATTTAATAGCTAAATAAATATGGTCAGAAACCTTACCATAATTAATATGATTGGTGCTCATTGAATAATTTTGAACTGCAGAAAAGTTACTGAATATTCTAGAACACTATTGCCTTATGACTTAAAATTATAAGGTGCTGAAACTTTTGGAATTTTGACCAGAGATCAGCAAATTTACTAGAATCGAACTCTAAAGATGATATGATGACATTCACGTGCAAATGATTTTATATTCTTGAAGTTTCTAAGAGATCTATGCTAATATATATAAATGTCACTAAGAATTGTGTGACATCAGTACTGTCTGCAGAGACTGACCAGCTGCCGAAAGTCATCACAAGCTTTTAGGAAACTTGGAATTGTGTGTAGCATTTAAAAAAAAACCAACAACAACTGAAATTGTATTTGATGGTGAAATTGTAATTTTTAAGGTATATTGTATTAATATTTTTTTTATTCTGACCAGGTCAGATAATTTTTAATATCTTAGTGGTTGTGTCAATATTGCTTCATAGTTATGCAAATACTGCTAGATTAATAATTGTGTAAATATTGTCACTGCAAAATTATTCTTATTGCAATTTAATTAATTAGTGGATAATTATTATTGTAAATTGACTCTGTCTTGTTTCTTGATTTCACAACTGGAAATTATTTCTATCGTAACAATAATGTTGTTCTTTCAAGTAATGTTTCATGTTGTTTCATCTTTGTTGATAGTAATACTGAACACACAAATAGAATGAATTATTAAATTTTAACGTCAGTTTATTTAGCATTGTTAGAAATTTTCCAGATATGTTAGTAGTAATGGTAAATGCGTAAATGCTGTTCAACTGTGACATTCATTTATTTCGTATTGTCAGATGTTCTATAGATATATTCGTTCTAATAGTTAATACGTAAATAGGGTCATCAATTCAACATTACATCAGTGTTTTTAGTGTTATTTGTAGTTGTATCTGTTTCTCAGTAGTTAACAACAAATTGTAAATAGAATCAATCAACAATGTCAACTTTTTTTCTAGTATTGTTAGCAATGTGATCTTTTATAGTTGTGACAATATTGACAATTATTCAGTCATGATAGGATCAGCTCTTACGATTCTTATAATGGTAAAAACCAAACTCAGTTGGAATTCAATGCTCCTTTATTAATTAGAAACATTATACAAAACACGTGCTACACATATAGCAATCTATTAAATATCAGCGATTAATCATATTTTTAGTTCCAATAATTATTATTCTTTGATTTATGTTTGCATTACTTAGCAATCCAATAAAAACTATTTGTTTAACACTGTCCATAAAGTTTGGAGGTATACAAATGCTGAAATGCAATTTCTATAAGAAACCAAAACTTCAAAGCATTATATATAAAAACAATAAAGCAATTGTACATAGTGATTAGAAAATTTTTATAAACAAAAACTCTGGGATACGACCATGTTTCCCGAATTACAAAAATTGTTACAGTCTTGCAAAGCATGTTTTAAGATTTTCTTTACTGCAAATTTTTGTTAGGCTTAACTCATGTTCGCGGAATCGTAA
Organism: Tachypleus tridentatus; assembly: GCF_004210375.1. NCBI lineage: Eukaryota > Metazoa > Arthropoda > Merostomata > Xiphosura > Limulidae > Tachypleus > Tachypleus tridentatus. Next base: position 23,344,027 of record NC_134825.1, on the reverse strand, counting down.
ATAATTACAACTCTTGCTACGTAAAAAAATGAATTTCAAACTTCTATAATACACCTTTTTGAGAGGATTATTTTTTTGATAGTAAAAGAGCAGTTTACAATTTTTATTTCGAAACACAAGTAATTAATAAACCATATTTAAGAGTGAAGGAACATTTATTTTACGCTTGTTGTATCTATTTTCTTCATTCGTTTTATTGTCATAGTAAATAACGATTTTATTTTCTTCAGTTATGCTATTTCCTTGAAATTAGTTTTATCTACTAACCAATTCCCTAATAAGCGTCATTGAATATGACGTTATCGTAGATTAATTGAAATTCTACTATTGTTAGGAAAATTTATAATTGTACTTTTTTGTATTGTGTTTTGACCCGTTATAACTCAGTGATAATTTGTGAATCGAATGATAGATCGGACTTCATATTAATTTTTAAATTTCTTTTCATTATATGTTTTTGAATTTCACGCAAAGCTACATGAGGGCTATCTGCGCTAGCTGCACCTAATGTAGCAGTATACGACTAGAGGGAAAGCAGCTAGTCATCACCACCCATCGCCAACTCTTGGGCTACTCTTTTACCAACGAATAGTGGGATTGACCATCACATTATAACACCCCACGGCTGAAAGGGCGAGCATGTTTGGTGTGTTGAGGATTATAACCTGCGACCCTCATATTACGAGTCCAGCGCATTAACCACCTGGCCATGCCGGGCCACTTTTAATGAGTCATTTTCAGCATTTAGCCTAATTATCTCTATCTAATATGCTGCAGGTGTTAATGTAAGTAGCGGTATTATCTTCCGCAGCCTGAAACGTTAGTACACTAGGCTACGCCCAGTCCGTTCCTTTCTTTAAAATATTATAATCTAAAAAAGTTGTGTACAAATCAAAGCAACACACATTTTTTAGCTTAATCGCTGATAAGAAAATAAGTAATTTCTCAAAGTAGCATAACTGATCATGTAGCAGCTGAGGTGCTACGTCTCCACCTTTGTTATTAAACCCGAATTTACGAACATTTCATTACAGAAAAAGTGAATCTCATAGATATTAACTCCCATTAAGTTGAACCGCCTGTTAATAAAATTATCTAACGCCAAGTAAATAAAAAAAGCCTATTCACGTCGGTGTTTACGTAGCTTTCATATTCACAGTTTATTTGAAATGTTTAACGACATATTACACTCGATTATTTGTTATTATCGCGACTTTACATTAAATATTAGACTCACTATTTACTGAACACTAATGGAAAAGTCCTCCAAAAATATGTGTAAGTCACTCATACACATTTAGATGTGGTGTAAATACACGTAGAATAATGACTTATTATGGTAGAAAGAACAGAGTGTTTCAGCAAATACTTTGTTTCCTAATCCCAACCGTCAACGATAAAAGCTCTAATAGAAAACTAATAGAAGCGTATTAGATTATCGATTTATTCAGAAACAAAAGTGAATTGATAAGTTAATGGATTGTAATACAAGAACTCTAATCCTATTTATTTAATAGTAACACAATAGAAAGAGAAATCTGAGGGTTGTTTTTTCCGTTATTATGAGAATATTCCATACAGTTTCAAGATGGATTACATTGTACGAAGTGGATAAAAAATAGAAGAAATATTACCTCGAAGCACACTTTCTTAATCGAGTCCTATTACATAACTTAAATTATCAAAAGAAAAAATAATTTATCTCTATCTGTTTTTCTGCTGATTGGTTTTGATACAACAGTAAAGACCCAGAAACAAAATACTGTTTATAACCTTTGGTAAATAACGTGTTTGTTTGCTCCAAGATTCTCATAAAAATTAACTGAGAGACTGAATGGAAGACAGCCAGTCAATAGTACCCACAGCAAACACATGGGATACTTTTATCTGACTGAATAGCACAATATGACTGTCACTCTAATAACGTAACCATATTCTTAGAGTCCGGAGACACAAACCACAAATGCTTGGAGTCATAGTCCTAAAATGCTTGCCACTACGGAAACAATATAGGTTATGTAAGACTGTTAATGTGTTTGTGCACAGACAAATAGCACAATGGTAAGTTATACGAGGGTAATGTAAGGAAAATCGTTAACGTGTGATGCACATGATACTGAGAAAAGCGGCTTGTGTAGAACTATTTAACTGGTTGTATACAATAATGTTTAACAAGTAAGTTATTTAAAGGTACATGTACTTTTTTATAAACTTGTTAATCTAGTGTTTTACAAGAATAATTCAAAGGTGGAATATGAGTGTTATGCGTTATATTTTACTGACAAACAAGTAAAACTGTGATTGAAAACAAGATGGAACTCTAACATATTCTTTATATCTCTATAAGTAGAAGATTGAATAAGTATTTACCACGATGTGAGACTTGGCATATTTCTCTAGTACAACGTTTGTCCACCTTATCAATATCATGGGGCCCAGCATGGCCAAGCGCGTTAAGGCGTGCGACTCGTAATCTGAGGGTCGCGAGTTCGCATCCCCGTCGCGCCAAACATGCTCGCCCTTTCAGCCGTGGGGCGTTATAATGTGACGGTCAATCCCACTATTCGTTGGTAAAAGAGTAGCCCAAGAGTTGGCGGTGGGTGGTGATGACTAGCTGCCTTCCCTCTAGTCTTACACTGCTAAATTAGGGACGGCTAGCACAGATAGCCCTCGAATAGCTATGTGCGAAATTCAAAAAAACAAACAAAACAAACAAACAAACAATCAATATCATGGACTGGCTCGCAGCTCTCTCTGGAGTGTTGTGGACCGCTAAAAAAAAAAAATTGGATACGGCTAGAAACCGTGACGTCGTACGTATGGATATACTGTTAGTTTCGTTAAACCCTACGGTTATTCACAAACATTGAACTATACAAGTTTTTGTGGCACAGTTATTAACGCGAAAAGAATTAATTTACAAAATGTGTATGTTTTTGTAATCTTATTAGAGAATGTATATCCAAAAATTTTCCCGGAGAAACAATCTAAATAAAATTACCCCTGTATTAATTTAATACCTTGAAAAAATCAAGTTTCTAGTTACAGTTCGTGTGGGTTATTTCAGAGGACGTCCATGATGTTGTTCTATAATTTAATCATTTAGATTTAAAACTAAACTATTATAACAAGTGGGATAATATAACGGTATATGATCTGTTTGCAGTGCAGAATTTTATATAAAAGGATTGTTTTATTGTTTTATAACAATAGTTCATGTGTTAATTTCATTAGCCCTATTTGTTTCTAATATTGATATACCAACCAGAAGTTTGAGTTTTACAGCAAACTAGAAAACACTTTGGATTCTGACTGTGTTTCCCACAATAATGGGAGTGTATTATGACGTGGGTTAGTTTCAGAGGATCCAAGAATAAGTTGTTTTGTTGTGGTATATTGAACAATGCTGCTGTGTAGCATTGATTGAACCTTACGTAGAATGGTTATATTTTCTTTCAGCCTGATATATGTTTGTTCCCAGCTTTTCCTAATTATAATTGTCAGGCAGACAGTGTCAAGTAAGTCCGTCGTCCTAACATTTCCTAATTATAATTGTCAGGCAGACAGTGTCAAGTAAGTCCGTCGTCCTAACATTTTCTAAGTATAATTGTCAGGCAGACAGTGTCAAGTAAGTCCGTCGTCCTAACATTTTCTAAGTATAATTGTCAGGTAGACAGTGTCAAGTAAGTCCGTCGCCCTAACATTTTCTAATTATAATTGTCAGGCAGACAGTGTCAAGTAAGTCCGTCGTCCTAACATTTTCTAAGTATAATTGTCAGGCAGACAGTGTCAAGTAAGTCCGTCGTCCTAACATTTTCTAAGTATAATTGTCAGGTAGACAGTGTCAAGTAAGTCCGTCGCCCTAACATTTTCTAATTATAATTGTCAGGCAGACAGTGTCAAGTAAGTCCGTCGTTCTAACATTTTCTAAGTATAATTGTCAGGCAGACAGTGTCAAGTAAGTTCGTCGTCCTAACATTTTTTTAAGTATAATTGTCAGCAGGGCGTAGCCAGAAATGGCCATTTGGGGTATAGTTTGAGTGCTTGATGCAAGCGCCGCAAGCGCGAAGCGATGATAGGGAGATCCGGGGGTATGTTCCCCCGGGAAATTTGTAAATAAAAAAAAGCCTGAATTAAGAATTCTGAGACCACCTTTTGGACAAATTTCAGAATAGCATACTGAGGTGTTTCTCTTATTTTTTTAATCATAAATAAATATATAGGTCTATATATATAATATATAACTTAAAGTTATCAGGCCCAGCAAAGTAGGCCTACAGTCCTGTCATCAACATATAAAATATAGAGTCACTCAGGAGAGTGCACAATATATGTATAGTGTTTATAATCTGTATTCAAATATCATGGACAGTGTATGTTCAGATTCTCTGGATTTCAAGAATTAACTTAACAAATAAACAGTGGGTGGCACCGTGGCAGGCTGGCAGCACCATGGCACTAACCAAGTACCATTAACGCCATCTATAGTGAATCATTCTCACAAAATGGCGCCAATGGTACTGTGAATGTGACGTTGACAAACAGAAGTTGCGATAAACGATCATTCACTATGTCAAGCCTGAAAAAGCAAAAGACACTGCATGGGTTCTTTAAACCCATTCATGAGGCTGAATCTGATCAATCTGCTGCAATCAATTAGGTTGAATCATAACTGTCATAGTCATCACCGTGACCTTCTACCAGTGTTGCCACTACCACCTCAGGTCCAGTCTGGGACATTGGAAATTACATTTCTGATGATGTCAGCATTGATAAACAGGTAAGTTGACTCCTCATTATATTAATTTTGTATTGAAAATCATGCAAACACTCTGATGAGTTTTAGACTGAATATTCATTGCTGCTAGTGATTGTAGGCCTACAGCCACAGGATGTTAGGCCTGATCTGTGAAGTACAGCTTTAAGCCTTTCTCTTCGAGGTTATTGTACTCTCATAACAAACTTTTCTGTGTGCAAAATAACTTAATTAGAACTCTATCTTTCTGTCTCTTTTAGAAAAACGCTGAAACCAAAAAATGCTTCCTTGAGAATGCCTGGAAGCCAGGGAGTGATTATGTTTTCCCCAGTGTGGTCCTAGAAAGCTGCGTCTGCAGCATCGTTGGCTTTCACAGTGGAGATGGCTACACTACAGTCAACATGCAATGGGTTCTTTCTGCAAGTAATGCTGTCTTTTTGCTCCTGATGGTGCTGGTGTTGAAAGCCAGAAGTTGGGACAACGAGTGAAATTTCCATAAAAAAAATGGAAGAAGGCTGTTGAAGACTTCAAGGCACATGAATTGAAACAGTACAACCAAGACAGCAAAGAATCTACAGGTCGTAAACACAAGTTCATCTGTGCACTCGCAGCTTGATGCAACTTACAAGCAAGAAATTGAACAGAACCAGCAATATTTAATGTCTATTATTGATACTGTATTGCTGTGTGGGAGACAGGGTTTAGCTTTGAGGGGAAAATATGATTCTGGTCCAATGTTTGTTGGTGAAACTGATGAAGAGTTCATCAAGAATGATGGGAATTTTCGGGCAATTTTGCGCTACAGAACAAAGGGTGATGTCAAGCTTTCAGCAAGCCTTAAGAGTACAAAGAGGAATGCTACGTATCTGAGTTTGAAAGGTTTCTGCCCCACCAAGTTGGTTGAGGGGCATGACTCAGTAATTGTCTTTTTTAGAATTAATCCATGCAGTTGCAGATGCCCTCGAGACCACAACAAGTTGGCAAGACAGAGATTCTGCCACGCAAGCCAATCAGTTGTTATGTTCTATAACACAGCCAGAATTCATCATCACTCTACTTACCATTACTAAATTGTTTTCCTTTAGTTTACCTCTGTGCAACTTACTGCAGCAACAGAACATTGATTTGGGTGCTGCGATGCATCACGAAGAAATAATGGAAGATTTAATCCGTTCACTCAGAAATAATACTGTGAATGAATTTAACAACATTTTCTGTGAGGCTCAAACTCTGTGTAGTGAGCTTCAGATTGACATCATAATGCCAAGGCAGGCTTAAAGACAGTTGTACCTTGTTAACCCACAAACCACTAGCTCTGAGGAGTGCTTTCGTATTGTTGTATTTGTACTATTTGTTTATCACTTTCTTTCACAAATATGTGACCGTCTGTCCAGTCACAAAACTCTCCTTACAAACTTCATGTGTCTACTACCATCAGGATCCACCACAGAACGGTCTGAACCTACAGCACAACAATGTGACCAAGTTAAAGAGTTGGTCAATATATACAAGGCTGACATTGACAGCACTTTACTATCTGCAGTAGGTGAACTTAGGGTTTGGTACAAATCACTTGCGAACAACAGACCAAAAAATGTTATAGATGCATATGCAATGTGCAATGAAGAAATGTTCCCAGTCGTTTCTAGACTGTTGAAAGTATTTGCCACGCTGCCTGTGTCAACGAGCTTAGTGAAACGTTCGTTTTGAATTCTCAGAAGACTCAAAATGTATTTGAGAAATACCACCACGGAAGATCGATTGAATGGCCTGGCCTCATTAAACATTCACCGTGATATTAAAGTTGAACCAAACCCTAGATGTCCTGACAAGAACGAACAGGCGGTTGAACCTTTCATAGATATTCGATTGTATTTCTCTGGTTCTTACAAAACTTGCTGTATTAAAAGAGTGTTCAATCAGAAATTTGTATTTGACCATTTGTTGTGTGTGAAATTATCTGTCATGCAATCACGGATCTTTATGAAACTTCACAGGTGGCAACTGAACTTGTCTAAAATGTTTGGGTCCATGGAGGGGGTTAATCCCCAACCCTCCCCTTAGCTACGCCCCTGATTGTCACGCAGACAGTGTCATAATTGTCTGGCAGAAAGTTTCAAGTAAGTACGCCTTTCTAACTTTTTCTAATCATAATTTTCAGGCAGACAATATCAAATATATTTACGTTTGTTATAGTCTCTGTTTCGAAACTTATCATAAAAGCAATACGAGACTTTTTGTCTCTGCTTTTGAGTTCAAATAAACCGTGTAACAGTCAATAAACATCTTCCAAACATGTCGTGTTTGTACTTTTGTAAAAGGAGCTGCCAACTGCGAAACACTAAAGTATTAAATCAATAAAGGTTTTGTATGTAATTCTACTCAGACTTAGTGAAGCACAACAGTCGTGAAACCTTGTTTTTATCATCAAGACATTAGTACACTTCCAATCATTTGCTTGTCTGTTTATATTTGAATAGCCGATTCGATTAGAGAGGTGACACAAAAACAATTTTAAAAAACTAAGGTCAAACATGTAATCCCAAGTCAATACTACATTGTTTTGTAGAAACTATCACTGGGGTTAAAACAACTGAACCAATACAGCTTAGTGTCTTGAAATGTCTTCTTCAGCGAAGAGATATATCATAGATTTTAATTACATTGTTTATGTCAGTCATCATGTTTCGCCTAGAACTAATGAAAAACAATCACATAGGAAACCTAACGAGCATTAATCAAAACATTAAAAATGTATAATATAAACAAAATAATATATATATATTTTGTACAATGTGTAATACGAAGAGGTAGTAAATAAATATAGCTTAATAACAAAATTATAAATTAGCTTATTCTAAATAATTCTTTTTGGATTTATAAGTGTTTGATGTTGTTGTTGTTTTTTTCTGAACATTATTTAAAACTAAACCATTCGATAAAATGATTTCTAAAATATAACGCTAAATTTAAGATTTCCAACTGATTTTTATTTATAATAGATGTTTTTAATCCATGTTTAGTCAGTAGACTAACATTATGTGACTATAATAACAAATATTATATTTCGTTTTCAAGAGATACTTACTTTGTTATTATCATATACGAAGTGTTTTGGAACAGTTTCTGTTCAGAATACTGCAATTCTTGTTTAAAGAAAACGTTTCAGGAACTTTATGTGTGATAAATATGATATATTTTCTGTCATGTTAATACAGTATTATTCCTCTAAATAACACTTTGTACCTCAGCTCAGAAGAAGGCGATGATAGAAGTACAAGGTATGATCAAAATATTGTTTGTTTAGTGTTAAAATACTATACTTTCATCTATGTTAATCGAACAGTGCCCAATTACCTGACACGGTTATCGTTGTAAATAACAAAAATAACAATTTTTTGGTTATGTGATATTTTACTTTAGGCTTACTTCAAGCGTTTAATTACAACTATAATTACAGGGAATCGCATGAAACCGATCTATTAGTAATTTTACGCACAACGATGAAAATGGAAAAGAAAATAATAACAACCGGTTCTCAACTCTCTGGATGTTTAACTTACCATTCATTGTTGTAACATGTAACAATTATAAAACCATTGGAAAACATTCGCAACGTGCAATGTACCATTCTTGAAATGTTGTATCGCTACCAGAATACTAATAAATCATCCGCATTTTTGTAGATTTTCAAGTAAACATATGCGTCGCTCAATTTAACGACATGCTTCTGTATGTTAAATGTCAGATATTGGTTATTCAGCTTTCGACAGTCGATCTTTGCTTCAATAAATCATTATGTTCACGAGATTCTTCCAGATTCAAGCTAACTTTCTTCACAGTGTGTGACTGGCAGCCGGTTGTAGAGTATAGTTTTTTTCCTTTGCAGTTATCATGATTTTGCTTGTTTTATTAATATTTATCAACTAGAAAAATTTGTTTCTTCAAACCGCTACAATTTCTTGTTTTAAATATATTTTTACATCGTAAAGCAGGAAGATTCATGTCGGGAAATCGTATACTAATATTATTAACAATGGGTTATAATAAAGTTTCGGCTGTTCTTGAAGAACAGAGGGTTGGAGCTTTAAAACCCTGTAGTCACAGGTCATATGGATTGTCAGGAACTAGGTAATTAAGCATCTAAAGTGTTATCATATGTTGTGAACAACCATTTGTGTACTCGAAAGCTGTTTGGCAACGCACACTCTTTTTACTTGTGCTAAAGTTATTTTATATGAAAACACATGATATGTCTTTGTCTTTACTTATTCATATACTGCATCTTGCCCATTGACGTTTATAACTGGCAATTATAATCTTGTTGTCCAAGAATAGATTCTACACTTTTCTGAAGTGTAGATTTAACAAATATTAGATGAAAACGTTTTCATCAATTCTTGGAATATAGAGAAAAATAAATGAAATTCCAACCTTTAAAAAACATCCTGTAAACCTTGCAACGAGCACGGGGATTTTTTCTCTAATTCGTAAACATCTACCAGTTATTAAATACGTTTTTAGCTTTTGTGTTTAGTATTGTTGCTTCGGTTATTTAAGAAGAGCTACACGTATCTATTAACCACAAAATAATACTGTTTGTTTGTTTTTGAAATTCTCGCAAAACTACTCGAAAGCTATCTCTGCTAGCCGTTCCTAATTTTGCAGTGTAAGACTAGAGGGAAGGCAGCTAGTCATCACCACCCACCGCCAACTGTTGGACTACTCTTTTACCAACGAATAGTGGGATTGACCGTCACATTATAACGGCCCCCACGGCTAAAACGGTAAGCATATTTGGCTGTGACGGAGATTCAAAACCGCGACCCGCGAATTACGAGTCGAGTGCCTTAGCCACCTGGCCATGCCGGGCCCAAGATAATGCTGCTTAAACAGTTGTTTATCTCTAAAACTTTATGTGTAAAAGGAATTATTTAAACTTTGTTATCATAGCATTACATCATTGAAAATGTAGAACAGTCTCTCGCCCGGCATGGGCAGGTGGGTTAAGGCGTTCGACTCGTAATCTGAGGGTCGCGGATTCGAATCCCCGTCACACGAAACATTTTCGCCCTTTCAGCCGTGACGGCGTTATAAAGTCACGATCAATCCCACTATTTGTTGATAAAAGAGTAGCCCAAGGGTTGGCGGTGGGTGGTGATGACTAGCTGCCTTTCCTCTAGTTTTACACTGCTAAAGTAGAGACGGCTAGCACAGACAGCTCTCGTATAGCTTTGCGCGATATTCAAAACAAACCAAACACTTATCTTTCATCTTACTGTTAGCAATATCGAAATACTTTATTTTACTTACATTAGTACCTAACATATATATCGCGGTAGCTTTAAAAAAAACAGAACTTGGTATCTTTGAGTAAGTAAAGTTAACATTCTCGTTTCAAATGATGACGTAAGGACACTTACATTTGTTCTATCAAAATGTAAGTAAAACCATTTGACTATACACAATTCATGCTTCAAAACGTCGCTACTTAATGAAACTCCATAATTACTGAAATGAGAAAAAAAAAAATTATACGTTTTACAAATACATTATTTATTACGACCATGGTTTAGCCAGTAAAGACAACATCGTGTGAAACGTACAGTTGCGTTGTTTTCCCTCAATTCTGTAATTTTACTATATAGTGACGAAGTAACATAATGAGTAGAGAATCCTCTAAAAATGTGAGGATATAACATGGTGTGTAAAGAGCTTTGTAAGATATGAAGGGATAACATGATATGTAAATAAACTTTTAAAAATATGAATGGATAATATGGTGTGTAAAACACTTTGTAAGATGTGAATGGATAATATGGTGTGTAAAACACTTTGTAAGATGTGAATGGATAACATGGTGTGTAAAACACTTTGTAAAATGTGAATGGATAACATGGTGTGTAAAACACTTTGTAAGATGTGAATGGATAACATGGTGTGTAAAGCACTTTGTTTGATGTGAATGGATAACATGTTGTGTTAAGAACTTTGTGAGATAAGAATGGATAACATGATGTGCAAAGATATGACATGGTGTATAGAGAAACTCAAAAGGATGGCATTGGTAAAGTGTTTAGCTTCTGAATGAAAACAATTTAATGTATAAATACCAACAGGTTGTATAAGAATCTTATGTTTTCTTTAAAATTAGTTAATAAAATAATATTAATTGAAATATTTTACGTAACTCATACAGATCCATAATAGTGTTAATTTTAGGCGAGTCAATTTAATGTAAATCCATAGATTATTACAAGGGATAATACAAGATCTATTTTAGGGTATTTTGTACATTGAATAAACGTTTTTTTTTAATTAAGCCAACTATTTGAACGTTTAAGTGACTCACGTTCGACTTTTATTTGCCTAGAACAATAATAATATATTAAAATTTTGCATAATAAAAAATATCATTTTTGTTTCACTGAGCAAGAGATAGGAACGTAAACAACCTAACAAAAAACAGCAACAGCCCTTTAGAAAATACTTTGACAACTTCATTATTATAATTATTTTTCTGTTAATAGCGATATCAATACTTTCTCGAGAAGTAAACCTTATACATAAATACACAGCATAGAAGGAAACAACATCATTATAAAAATAAAACACATAATTAACACTTAAAACATTTACTTTAACACTCTGTTAGTCTTACGCTGTCTTCACGTACCCCAGATATTTTGTTACCATCGACGCCAACAGATGGAACTACTACATTTTTGTATGTTTTTCTCAGTGGCTTCAGTATTCGACAAATTTTGTGTTAAATTGTTACACATGCTTTACATGGTAAAAAAAAAAAAAAAAGAAACAAGTTGTAATAAACAACGTTCATTGCTTGATTAATAAATGAAAATATTTTAAATGCTTATATTTTTTGTTTATAAAAATGATAGTAACTATGGAAAATGTTACAGGATACTAATGCAGGGTTAGCTGTGATTCGGCTCTATGCTATACCACATATTAATTCACTCACTTCAGGCTGTCAGTCTTTCAGTTCGGATAACAGATATCAAAGTAAAGTAGTTCCAAATTATGAACGCTGACAGATAGCCTGAATAGCTTTGTTATTTATTCTAGTTAAATCTTAAAGCTTGTTTTCGTAAATGCAAAACTTTCTTAAATCATTTTGTTAAAAAGTTTCAAGTTAAATTAACTTTTTTTTTGTTCTTAAGGGTAAATCAAATAATTACATTTAGTTAAAAATATATAATAAAATAAAAAACAAAAATATCTATGATCTTTGTTTCCGATAAGTTATCATCAAACCAGCTAAATGCTCTAATCTAAATATAGTATTAATCTTGTTGACTAAATGCCACCACATGGTACTGATACATCATTTATTGTTATGTAATTAGTACCTTTACACAATAAGCAATCATTGCTCTACGCACCTTTGTTTCTAGCGTTGTAAGTTCGCAGGTATACCGCTATGCCACTGGAGTGAAACATTTATTATAAAGCAGATTATGACTTGAAGAAATTGTGACATAGACTAAGTCTGCAACAAGTGTATCACTCAATAATTATAAGTTCTTGAAACTTTCATATAGCTAACGTAAACCATTATATATTTATTAAAGTTACTTGTTTCAAGTCAGGTAGACCGAGATGCTTAAGGTACTCGTTTCACGCTTTAATATGTACAGAAACATGCTTAGTAAGATATACCTATTTCAAGCCTTAAAATGTACAGTAACATGATTAATAAGATACCTTTTTCAGGCTTTAATAGATACAGATTCATGTTTACCTAAGGTACACATTTAAGGCCTTAACATGTATAGAAACAAACTTAATAAGATATCTATTTCAAACTTTAACATACACAAAATCTTGCTCAATACGATACCTGTTTCAGACGGTTACATATATAGAAATATGCTTGATAACATAACTGTTTTAGGTTCTGCCATGCATAGCAAAATGTTCAGGATACACGTACGGAAAAATACCTAGTGCACCTCAGAACGGCTGATATGGGTACCTGGTGTACATTTTTCATATCAGAAGTTGTGACTGAAGTATCTAGTATATATATTTGGACTCTCTATCTATAGACAGTTATTGTGTCATCTTTCTTCCACGATGAATATAATATTTTTAAACAACCTCGGTTTGATACTGATGATAAAAACACAGTTTCTAATGCTAAGTTACATCACGTACTGAGAGATGGTGAGAAGAGCTATGTATTATTTGTTAACTTAGGTCATGGTTCGTGCACTTTCTTTTCCTTCACGTTATTAGAGCACGAAGCAAAGTAAAGAACTTGATAATCAACTATTTTAATATTAAATATTTGTTCATTTGTTTAAAGTTAAGCTACATGATGCGCCATCTGTGTTCTACCCACCCTGGGTATCGAAACCCGGTTTCTAGCATCATAAGTCCGCGGACATATTGCTGAGCTACTGGAAGAGGAGTTGGAGAGAGGGGGGAGTATTTTGTTGTGTAGCACAAAGTTACACAATGAGCAATCTGTGTCTACCCTCAGCGAGTATTGATATCCGTCGTTCAGCATTATAAACCTTAAGACTTACCGCTAAGCCACCAGGGAGTGATTATGCATGTTGTATTTATTGATAGCTCTTCTGATAATTTTAATTAACTTTCAACAGTTTTTCAATAAATAACGTTGGACACTTAGTATTTATTTTATTTATTACCTTGTGATGGATTATTAAGTAATCTGTTTTAAACGGAAAATTAATTTTAATATTGTTACTCTATACCCAGTAAAACCTTTCTATAAAAAAAATTATGCATGTTAAAATTGTCATTGTAAATTAACTAAAAAATAAAGTTATTTTTAAATGTATAGATGTTTTTTGGATTAAATATGGCAATATCGTTCTCAAATGTTATTGGATTGAAGCTCTTTAAACACTATTAACGTTATTAGTTGGAGACACATTATATAAATTTCGAGTGATAAAGTGCTGCCACCTTCAGTTGACTATATATCCATCTTCCGGAAGACCAACAACTGAATATTCGCCACTACAATAACAAAAATAGTGCTTCTCAGGATATCTCTGAAAACATCGGCAAATTAAGATACGTAGGATAAAGGTAGTTAGTATCAATAACTGGGTATAAATAATTCTATTTACGTGTATGTAATGATTAATCTATTCAGTGTTTAGACTTTGGTAATCGAACAGGTTACTAATACATTGATTTTTATCTTATCGCTGCAATATTAAATATTCATAGTAAGGGAAGGTTACATATTATATTTTGGCAAATGTGAACTTACTGCAAGGTTATGAACGTATATTCATAAGATGTATTTTACTTTAATCTGAAATTTAAAAACAAATCAGCATTTTAAAAAATATATCTTCATATCTATAGAACCTGAGAGATAAAATCCATAATTAAAATATAGTTTCACTTCAACATCCCCAACCACATGCTTTACAATTTAGAAATACATATTGTAACAGATTTACTGTTATACATTTATTTTAATATCTACGTTTGATTCAGTTTAATGCATCTAATATATATTGTTAAATATGTATTGCACAAGTCCCGCCTGTTTTATAAATTTCTAGAAGATTCTCGATTGTAAGAATCAACATTATATGTTTGACGAAAACACTAGCGTACCTTCGAATATTGTTGAACACTCGAGAATCTCGCCTAATGAGTATAAAAGCTAACCGAGAGACAGTAATAGAATATTGTTGGTCTGATACAAACAGTATGCTATAAGCCTCGGAATTATAACTGTGATTAACGCTTATTGATTGGAACACTACAGATATTTGACCAGGAACGTTTATAGATTTCGAAAATATTACGAACCGTTCAACTTTAGAGTAATAACTTCGGAAGCTAGTATTTCTACTACGCCAACGCATAACTTCATCAGAAAAAAACTCACCTGTGAAGAATATAGAGACATAACATTCTCAGCAAGTGAAGTGTATTTTTGTATCGACATAAAAGTAATTAGTGCCTCGTGAACCTAGACCAGGGCAGATAGAAGACTGAATGTTGTTTGTGAGTTTGTAAAATAGTTCTATATAAATAATAAACTTTTCTATATAAACTTCTGAACTAAAATTTTCGGTTATTGGAAATCCTAACACATGCTGTACGTAATCTAATAAATCTGTGCTTTGCCCACCATCTATATTGATACGAGGTTGCTGAGGCTGTAAGTCTGCAAACCTACCCCTCTGCCACTGAGGGGCAATACGAGTAGAGCTAGCTGTTTCATAAACCAGAGCTATTAATGACCTTAACGTTTAGTTAGGATACAGTATAAATTTTCAATTTCAAGTACATAGTTAAAGGCTCTTAATTGGAAAAAAATTCTATGTTAACTGTAATTATATAACGAAATGAGCACAAAAAAGAAAGCAATTGCTATAAATAATGAAGGATGATATTTATACTCAAATAATTGGTTGTATAGTGCTGTCATCTATTGACGGTATGTGTAAACAAAGGAATAACTGTATAATAATTGTTTTCCTAATACGGAACTATACCTTGAACTAGCTACACTCTGTACAAAACTATGAATCAAACTTGCGTTATAAGTCCGAAAACATATCACCGATCCACTGAGAGGAAGGAGAAAACAGAAAGCATAACAAACATTATTTATCCTCTAAGTTTTAAACATTTTAGCCTGATACTTTAATTTTAAATAAAATAAAAAATTCTGCAAACAGGGCAAGCACACTTAGGAAAAATTGTTATCAGGAAAACAATTAATATGACGACATTTTAGTATTTTTTTATAAAACCCAACAGTTATGAGTTCAGTAAAAAGTACCTTTTCATAAAATGTACTCTCTCTCACACACAACAGGATTTTCTCTTGCATCATCATTACTTCTAATAATAGCGATTATTAGTTATCTTACAGCAATACATGAACATTACTAAGGTTTACTTTTACCATATTACTTATATTATGGTTAGGTTAGGCCTAGTAACGATTAGTTGCTACTCTATGTACCACAAAATCCAAAGTTCGCGCCGTAATGCGGCTTTATGTGAGTTAGAAGAGTAACAGCTAGTCTCATGAGACTCGTTTTAAATCTCGGAGTTTTTTATGGTTGCGTTGCGTTTATTTGATTTACAGTATTCAAAGACGCTTCTAACTTTAAATATATTCTTAATCACTTAAACCATAAAGCCTTAATGGCCAGTTTTGATGTAATCTCCCTCTTGACAGTGTGTGATACAGTCATGTGAAAAAATTAGGACACCCTATGAAAGCTTGTGTATATAGGCAACAATTTTGGATAAATGGATATGTAATCTCAATTGTAACAATATTGAGAGTTTATAGGAATATAACTAAACAATTAAAACTAAAGAAAAGACTTTTCAAGATCTTCTGTAAATGTAATTCTACAAAAATGTATATTCTAACTGAGGAAAAAGTTAGGACACCCCCACATTTATACCCACATAAAATGGCTCAACTCACACACAGGTGTATCACACCAGGTGCACATGATTAGAAGATCGTTACTCAGCATTTTGAATGAGGCTTGTCACATTTAAACCTCAGACATTTAGTTTGGTGTGCTCCTGACTGTTGAAGTGAGAGTGAGCACCATGGTGAGAGCAAAAGAGCTGTCTGAGGCCTTCAGAAAGAAAATTGTAGCAGCTTATGAACCTGGTAATGGATTTAAAACGATCCCAAAAGATTTTGAATCAGCCGGAAAATAGTCAACAAGTGGAGGGCTTTCAAAACAACTGCCAACATGCCCAGGTCTGGTCGTCCAAGCAAGTTCACCCCGAGAGCAGACCGCAAGATGCTAAAAGACGTCTCCAAACACCCTAACATGTTATCACGAGACCTACAGCAGGACCCAGCTACTGTTGATGTGAAAGTGCATGTCTCTACAATCAGAAAGAGACTGCACAAGTTTAACTTGCATGGGAGGTGTGCAAAGAGGAAACCTTTGCTCTCTAAGAGAAGCATCAAGGCCAGACTGAGGTTTGCCAGAGAGAATGTAGACAAAGACCAGGACTTATAGAATAATGTTTTTTGGACAGATGAGTCCAAAAGTGAATTATTTGGACACCAGAACAGAGGACATGTTTGGCGTAAACCAAATACAGCATTCCAGAAAAAGAACTTCACACCAACTGTGAAGCATGGAGGTGGAAGTGTCATGGTTTGGTGCTGTTTTGCTGCAGCAGGACCTGAACAGCTCACAATCATAGAATTCACCATGAATTCTACTGTGTATCAGAGGGTGCTTGACGATCATGTGAGTCCATCTGTAAGAAAATTAAAGCTGAAGCGGAACTGGACCTTGCAACACGACAACGACCCAAAACATACCAGTAAATCCACCAAGAACTGGCTGAAAACCAAGAAATGGAGAGTCCTGGAATGGCTGAGTCAAAGCCCAGATCTTAATCCCATTGAAATGCTGTGGTGTGACTTGAAACGGGCTGTACATGCAAGAAACCCCTCAAACATCTTACAGCTGAAAGAATTCTGCATTGAGGAGTGGGGCAAACTTTCTTCAGACCGATGTCAGAGACTGGTAGATGGATACAAGAAGCATCTCACTGCAGTTATTTCAGCCAAAGGGGGTAACACTAGCTATTAGGGGGTAGGGTGTCCTAACTTTTTCCTCAGTTAGAATATGCATTTTTGTAGACTTACATTTTCAGAAGATCTTGAAAAGTATTTTCCTCAGTTTTAATTGTTTAGTTATATTCCTATAATCTCTCAGTATTGTTAAAATTGAGATTAAATATCTATATATCCAAAACTGTTAAAAAATACACAGGCTTTCATAGGGTGTCTTAATTTTTTCACATGACTGTATGTACCTTTATTCCACTTTTAACACTTGTCTAACATTCTAATAAAAACTTAATCAAACATTCACCTTCGGAAAACCACTTTATTCAAATAAAACAAAAGATAACACAAGTATTTCATTAAAATTTTGACGAAATTATTTTTTATATGTTTGATAGAGAGCACATATTTGCACAATAAAACTTACCGAATTCAGTTCACAAGTTAAATGAGAATATTTTATTAGTTTCATTTTTTTACTTCTTTATGATTGACTTTTATAATAAAATTTATAAACATATATAAATAACTTTCCATGAATCCTATGTAATATTTACTTTTTGCTGTTTGACAGATGGGTGCTCTTAATTAGTCTCAATTCAACTTAAAATTCCTTATGAAATGTATTCAGAAAAATGAACAAAGAAATATATATAGAAGGAGAGATAAGTATAACAGTCAGGTATCTCAGGATGGCTGGTATGGGTATTAACACTTTTACTGATAAGCAGAAAACAGCGTTTCGACGTTCCTAAGTCATCTTCAGGTAAACAAAACGAGAGTTTGCAACTGACTGTTGCCGGGTACATGTCTTAGGAAAGAGAGTATAAACGGGTTCTAGATTGTAGGGGGCGTTGCAGTTGAATGTTAGGTTACTAATTAGTATAGGTATAAATATGTTCCTTAAAATTGGTTTCAGTTGTTGTATAAGTAGAGCTTCTTTAATTTTGCATTTGTTTATATTTGTTTCCCCACTTTGTATCTGAAAGTTTTCTACGGTTATGTTGTATTTATTTGATTTACAGTGTTCAAAGACTTTTTTTAACTTTAAATATATTCTTCATCAACTTAATCATAAAGCCTTAATGTCCAGTTTTGATGTAATCTCCCTCTTCACAGAAGTCCCAACAACTGATGTCTGCAAGATAGCTTTAGAACTCTATATCCAAGACCCCAATCCATTAATACACATCCCCAGCAACCAATTAGCAACCCGTATAGATTTCATTACCACCAAAACTAACTTTATGTTCAATAATCAAAACTACCTACAAATAAATGGCCTAAGTATGGTGAATCCCGTGTCACCAGTTTCAGCCAACGTTTCTATAACACAGATTGAATAACAAGCGCTCAATTCAGCCTTACACCCACCATTACACAGGTACGGGTATGTTGATGATATAATTGTAGGATTCACATCTACAGAACACACACATAGCAATTTTCAGTCACGTTAACTCGATACACCTCAACATTAAGTTCATATGTGAACAGGAAAAACTAACCTAATAACATTTCTTAACCTCAAAATCACTAGAACTGATGCACAATTCAAAACAGAAATCCACAGAAAAATCACCCATATTGGAATATACATTTACTGGGACTCAACACTTGAAACAAAACAAAAACTCAAAATAACAATAAACCAAATAAACACAGCCACAAAACTATGTTTACCAGATAAAATTAACAATAAAGTAATCAAAATAAAACGACAAATTTCCTCCAAGAACCTTGAAAAAAAATTATACACACACACCTAGACCAACAACAAACAAACAATAATAAATCCCAAGATACAACAAACTACAAAACCTTATACTGCTGCATACCATATGTTCCCACAATCAGCGAAAAAAATAACCAACATTTGGAAAAAAATTATTACAAAACACAACATTCCGGTAAACACCAAATTTATTCAAAAACCAGGTACAAAACTAAATTCCATACTGTGTAAAAACACACTGACAAACACCACACCAATATTATTTATGAAATACAATGTGATTACTGCCACGACTTCTGTATTGGAGAAACAAGTGGAAAAATGGAAACCAGATTCAAAGAACAAAAAAAAACAAAAACACCTGTACAAGTTTTTGAACACTGCATCCCAAACAAATACAACATAACCATAGAAAACACCCAGATACTAAATACGGAAAACAAATATAAACAAACGCAAAATCAAAGAAGCCCTACTTATTCAGCAACTAAAACCAAAATTAAACCAATATAAAGGAACATCTTTACACCTGTACCAATTAATAAACCCTACAAACCCGTTTATACTTTCGTCCGTAAGACGTAGCAGCCAACAGTCAGTTGCAAACTCTCTCTTTGTTATCTTAAAGATGACCAAAAAAGGTCAAAATGTTGTTCTCTACTTGTCAGTATTAATACCCATACCAGCCGTTCTGAGATACATTTTTATTTCAAGTAGGTTTCTCGTCATAAAAAATATTAATACTCAAGTTTCACAATGACACAGCGTCATCTCGTGGCACAAGGATAACTTACAGTGTTCAAAATTGACGCTCGATAGTCACATCAAGCACAGTGCAGATAATCTATTGAGTAGCTTTGCACTTATTAATAAAAAACGAACAATAGCACGAAAATATACCCAATGTAGAAGTGTAAGTATATCACAGGGCAACTTAAAATGAATATTTGATATTAAAAAATTGACGTTATTTAAAATATTAGTTAATAACAAATTAAATTAATTAATCGAGATATGTTAAGAACAATCGTGTTAATGCACTTACAGGTATTTAGTGTTGTTTGTACCTTAAAGATTTCTGGGGATACTATTTCTTTGTCCATAAATTTTACTTACCAGCAAATCTTTTGTATCCTCCAGAATAGGCCTTCTATATTGAAGCAACATAGAATACAGAAATCTACAGAAAAATCACCCATATTGGATTATACATTTACTGGGACTCAACACTTGAAACAAAACTAAAACTCAAAATAACAATAAACCAAATAAACACAGCCACAAAACTATATTCACCAGATAAAATTAACAATTTTAACACTCAACTTACAAGTTTTAATGCATGCTGTATTAACGGATGTTAATAATAATAAACCTATTATTGCAAATAGGGTTCATATCCCTATCACACCAAACATGCTCGCCCTTTTAGCAGTGAGGGTGCTATAATGTTCCGGTCAATCCCACTCTTCATTGGTAAAAGACTAGCCAATGAGTTGGAGGTAGGTGGTGGTGACATTGCAAGGGTGATTCGTATATTATCTTGAAAACACTTAAATAGTAAATAATAAAAGTTGACTAACGCACATCGTCTGTTTTAGCCAAGTTTTAAGTAGAAGAATCGAAACTAGGATTTTTACATTGTAAGTTTTAAACTTACTGTTTACCCAATTATGGATTGAAGGCTGGGGGAGAAGTGCAATGTCACGTGGCCCTGTACTAAAACAGCAATAAAGTAAATTAATCAAAGCCTGAACAGTTCTTTGAAAAACAGACGTTTTCAACTGTCTCGATGACAATAGCGAGTTTCATATTAACCTATTGTTTTATAATGTTTTCATTAATATATCCCTATACGTTATTCCTTTATAAATGCCTCCAAAGAGCACAGCGGCAAGTCTGCGAACTTACAACGCTAGAATTTGAGTTTCGATAACCGTGTTGGGCAGAGCACAGATAGCCCATTGTGTTGCTTTGTGCTTAACTTCAACACAAACAAAAGTTTATAAATATTTATTTGATCAATTAACAAAACAGTTCGTTGCATTATTTTATATTTATTATAAATATTAGACTCAGTATTGTATATGTTATTCACCGCTTGTGTTTCTTTAGTGCTTGAACTGTAATTAATAAATAGTATTCAACTGTGAGTTTTTTATGAAGTTCTCTACCAATTGTTTTTCGGACCATCAAAATCTTAATCCGGTCTTCGTACGATGACAAGGTTTGCAGATGTTTGGCACACAAGTAATTAAAAAGTTGTTTTGCCTATAATAGACAATAGTATGATTTTTTCTAAAACAAATAATTAAAAAATTAGATTTATGTGACTTCCTTTCAAAGAAAGCAAGATACGTACTTGGAGAGAAACTAAAAAAAAATCAAAAAAAATATGACAGCTAATTAAGTGAAACTTCTTACGATTATATTTATAAAGATTAAATATATTGTTTCATAAGTTGGTATCGTTGTTAAAGATGTTTTCGGTCGTAATCCCAATATTATCTAATGAACATAGGTCAGCTTAGGAGGTTTAGATTAATCCTAAACTGAACACGTGCTTTAAGACAATTATGCAAAACAATCAGTTATACATGTCATAAGACATTGGTATTAAGTCTATGATATCATTTAATATTGCATTCTTTATCTAATCTCTTGTAAATTTTAATAAGTAGAAGAGTATATAATAAAAGTATTCCAACTGCACTATGTTCGCCATATCCATAACAGACAAAGGGTTTCGTTCCATCCGAGCTCATTAAGCTGACTCAGACACATTCTTATGATAAAAATAATTAATCTTTTTTTTTTCTTATCCAGCCTGGAATAGACATTTATACCACAACAATTGTTGTTGTAAAAATGGAATTTTTAAATATTGTTTCAGCCACTACTGTCAGCCAAACAGTCGACAGTAATGGCTAAGCAAAATATAGTGAGTTAGAGTGCCCATATTATACAACCTTCTAGTTCTTGAAAATTCTTAAAGGACTAGATAAAGAACGCAAAGTTTAAAAAATGTAAAAGGGCTAATGCTAATGTTTCAGGGTAAGCTTCATTATAACATTTTCTCGCCAGTTTGAAAGAGGCGTATATACCATGAAAGTACAACTCACTTCCAGTAAGGCAATACAAAGTTATGTAATGTCTAAACATCATTATGGAATCATGTCTGAATATTGCAATATATGTATATTTATACAGCATCATGCAAGTGTTTGAAAAAAGACAATATTCTGTCATTCTCTGTATTTTATGTGGCTAATTCTCCCGTGTTATTACATAATGTAAATTTCAACACTATGGTAATGCTTCACTGATCCATGTCGACAATTAAATGAACCAGGGTTAAAGTACTTATTATTCGTTAGAATTCCCACATACTTGTATCAAGGGTATGTCATTGGGGTTCTGCTTGAATGAACACATTGATCAAGTTTAAGGTCTGAAATAACTGTTGTGGTACCCCGTGCAGTATCTTAACTATATAGAAAGAAGCTAGCAAGGAGATAGCATATAGTACCAGTATATGCTGGAATAAACCAGTTCAATAGCACTCCACCAGTAAATCCTGAAAACAACAGTGTTTAACACTACATGTTAAGTTTTGTTGTCGTGACGTGGCCGAAAGCATGACGATAATTGTCAGTAGAGCGCAGATTTCACATACATGCCTTACGTGATACTGGTTGGACTTTCCAACAAATTTCTGCAGGCTTGAAATGCCCCCCAAACATTGTGAAGTACACCTCAGATCTGGAGACCGAGACATGTAAGTTTGAAAATAGGAAAGGAAAAGGCAGAACAACTAAACATAATGATACTGATGTTAAATATCTTCGTTTATACAATCTCCGGAATAGAAGGAAGACTGATACTGATCTGAAGTATAAGAAAAACAACCATGTACCAAATGTACAGAAAACTGTCAACGAGAATGTAATATTTGGTCATATTAAAAAACCTTTACTTCGATCTACAAATATTGTCAAGAGACTGAAACTTGCTTTAAAAAAGCACAAAACTTGGACTGTTAATGACTGGAAAAGGATGTTATGAACGGATGTGGCCAAGTTTGGAATATTTGGTTCAAAATGTATAGTTGTAAGTCCGTAGAAAGAAAAGTGAAATAGAGTTACCTCCATGCATAGCATCTACCACGAAACATGGTGACAGTGGGATTGTTTGGGGGGATTTTCCTGCCAAGGCGACAGGAAATATTTGCAAAATAGATGAAATAATGGACCAGCACAAATACCATAAGATACTGATCCGTCATGGTATACCTAGTGGTTTGTCTAGTATTTGTAAAATATTCCATTTCCAATAAGATAATGACTCCAAATACTCATCAAACCTATACAGTAATTAGTTAGCTAAGAAAAAAGCTGCCAGAGTCATTCAAATGATCCAAGTCCCCACAAAGTTCTGATCTGAACTTTATTAAGCAGATCTTGTATTTAATAAATCAAAAATTTGAAAAATCAAAGTTACTTTCAAAGAAACTGTATAGGAGTGTATCAGAAACAGTTGTGGTAACAATGTCTGAAAGACTATCTTCAGTTATTAAAGCAAAGGGGAGACAAAATATTAACTGTTTTTTTTTTTAACTCAAGCACTTCCACTAGGTTTCTGTTATACGAAATACGAAGATTAGTAAAACTTGATGTTTCACCTATGATTTACCTTCCATTTTCCTTTCAAAGTAACCTGAAATTTAATTTTTGACTTTGTATAACACTTTTGCACACTACTGTCATTTTTTGTGAAGAATGTTTGAATCCTAGTATACTGAAAATTGTGTATTGATGTTTGTTGTTGACATACATTTAGAGATTAGCACTTGAACCCATCAAACTAAATGTTTGGGGGTGCTAGTCTTGCTTCAAATTGTATATTGCTGTTTGTTGTTGATGTACGTTTATGGATTACGTGCAACTTAACACTTGAGCCTGTCAAACTAAATGTTTGGGTGCTAGTCCTACTGAAGAATGCGTAATGTTATATACTGTAGATATACTTTTATGCATTAAAACTTGGTACTTGAACCTATCAAACTAGATGTTTGAGTTCTATTGCTTGCTGGAAAACGCGTACTGTCGTTTATTACTGAAAATTATTAGAAAGATACACTACATGACAAAAAGTATATGGACACACGACCATCACATCCACATGTGCTTGTTGAACATCTTATTCCAAAACCATGGGCATTAATATGTAGTTAGTTCTCTTTTGCTGCTATAACAGACTCCACTCTTCTGGGAAGGCTTTTCTCTAGATTTTGTAACATGGCTGCGAGAATTCGTTCCTATTCAGCCACAAGAGCATTAGTGAGGTCGAGAGGAAAGGCCTGGCTCGCAGTCGGCGTTCAAGTTCATCCCAAAAGTGTTTGAATGGGTTGAGATCAGGGCTCTGTGCGGATCAGTCAAGTTCTTCACACCAACCTCTGCAAACCATGTCTTTATGGACCTCGCTTTGTGCTGGAGGGCATTGTCATGCTGAAACAAAAAAGGACCTTCCCAAAACTGTTGCCACAAAGTTGGAAGCACACAATTCTCTAGAATGTCATTCTATGCTGTGGCATTAAGATTTCCCTCTACTGGAACTAAAGAGCCTAGATTAAAAACAGCCCCAG
The DNA here is from genome assembly GCF_004210375.1 of Tachypleus tridentatus. Classification (NCBI taxonomy): domain Eukaryota; kingdom Metazoa; phylum Arthropoda; class Merostomata; order Xiphosura; family Limulidae; genus Tachypleus; species Tachypleus tridentatus. Next base: position 23,319,300 of record NC_134825.1, on the reverse strand, counting down.
ACCATTATTCCTCCTCTACAAAACTTTACAGTTAGCACTATGTATTCAGACAGGTAGCGTTCTGCTGGCATCCGTCAAACCCAGATTCTTCCGTCAGACTGCCAGATAGTGAAGTGTGTTATATCACTCAAGAGAATGTGTTTTCGCTGTTCCAGAGTCCAATGGCGGTGTGCTTTACACCACTCCAGCAACGCTTGTATTGCGCATGGTGATCTTAGGCTTGTGTGCGGCTGCTTGGCCATGGAAACCCATTTCATGAAGCTCCCGACGAACAGTTCTTGTGTAAACCTTGCTTCCAGAGGCAGTTTGGAAGTCGATGATGAGTGTTGCAACTGTGAACAGACGATTTTTACGCTCTAAGCGCTTCAGCATTCGGCGGTCCCGTTCTATGAATTTGTGTGGCCTACCGCTTCGTGGCTGAGCTGTTGTTGCTCCTAGACGTTTCCACTTCACAATAACAGCACTTACAGTTAACCGGGGTAGCTCTGGCAGGGTAGAAATTTGACGACCTGACTTGTTGGAGAGATTGCATTCTATGACAGTGACACGTTGAAAGTCACTGAGCTCTTTAGTATGACCCATTCTACTGCCAATGTTGCCTATGGAGCTTGCATCGCTGTATGCTTTGGTTTATGCACCTATTAGCAATGGGTGTGGCTGAAATAGCTTATCCCACTAATTAGAAGGAGTATCCACATACTTTTGGCCATGAAGTGTAAATTTCGATAGCTTATATTTGTTCGTCATAAGTAAATGTTTTTTTTTATGTTAATGGTATTCGCTTTCTAAAGTTATGTTACGTAATTCTATTTGTTATTTTTTAATCAAATAATAAATATTAATGTCCAGGAAAAACTTTCGTAATTAGAACTGCTAACCAGAGTCAAAGTAACCAGCTGCACCTGCCATCTAACGACGTAATTCGTAACCGAAATGCGGAACTGTTTTTGATTTCATAACGCAAACACAGCTCAAAGTGAGGGTCGTGTTCAACAACACATTGCGTGCTCGAGCTCTGGACTTTCTGAGCCGCAGCCTAAAATACTTAACCACTCCTTGCTTTTTAATTCTAACTATTGTAATGTGTTTGAAACAATACAAGATCATAAAAGTTGTTTTACTAAATGATGTTCATTTTGTGTTGCCTGTTATCTCGTATTGCTGTAATATTGTTATCATGGTTTCTTTGTGTTAATAGATGTCAAGATGTGTGTTCGATTAGGACAATTAGAATATTATATTTATGACATTTTCTTATAATGTAAAGTTTTTACTGAAAGAGATACTGACCGGAAGTTTCTCGAAACTGTTTGGGCGAATATTTGACTTTATATCTTACACAGTGATTTCACATTTTAGCTGGGTCGTCATGGATGTAATTTATTTTCAAAAATATATGCCAATCCAGACACAAATATCAGCTTTAACGCGTTATAAACATGGCAATTCGATTTCTTTTTTTTTCTTTTCTTCCTGACTAGAATAAACGTACTTAATAAAGTAAAGCTCTTAGGTTTTAACATAAATTACTCATTTTAAGTCACAGTTAACATTTGAAGTATATATCAATATTTAAACTATTATTTGACAAAAGCCTGTATGTTTGTGTCCGCTCACAACTAACAAATCTATGTGCCAATTTCTAACAAACCTCGCATGAACCCTCCCTTTTGACCTCCCATGGGAGTGACAAAGGGGGTCGAGTTTTGATACTGACCTCTCTAAATCACCCCTGCAGCCCCTCTGTCTTTATCGCCCGTTGAACGGATAAGTCACTTAGAAACGGTTAGATCAAAGTTCACAGTTTCTGAGTTTTACTTTAATTTGTTCGAAATGTTTCCAATGAGTCAAGTTAACCGATATTTCGATGTAGTTACTAAGTTATCCTAATAAAACTGATCAAACATTCATATTATATGCTTATTTTGAATTCAAAAGGTTGTGGCTTTCAAAAGGTATATCGCATTCAAAGCGTTTCTTCATCTTAAGAAAAACAACGACAAATAAATATGTATATTGTAAGATGTTCAAAGTTCTTTTTTGAACTACACTGAAAGGCACAGCCTAAAGTAGTATGTGGAATAAATATTGAAGAACTACATGATTTATAATAGAAAAAAACATACATGAAACGCATTTTGCTCAGCTAGCATAGAGAATCGTGTGATTAACGTTCCACTAGGCTTAAAAACAAAACACTTCAGTTGCCATACTCAAAATATATAAGAGTATTAAGATATGTATCCGCACAAGTGCATGAAATATTAGTTTTACGATGACAACGTTTGTAACTTGATAAACTGACTGCGATTAGTTGAAGCTGCATTCTTCATGTAACAAAGCTTAGCAGATACCTGTGGAATATTTGGTTGGACTCGAAAACATAAACTCACAAATACCATACGTGTTCAAGAGGATGGTGAAAGAGTAGATGTTTGTGTCATTGGAGACAGAAAGAAGGTCCTTATGGATCTAAGTTTCGAGCATAGAAAATAACAGTACATCAAAGGCTTTACTGACTACAATACGAATGAAATTGACACGTGTAATTCCCAGACGGAACTTTTACCTTCTAAAAACCCTTCTAGGCGATGGTAGAATATCGCAGCTAGATAGGTTTTCATATTATTTGGTTTACAAATTTCAGTTGCTCAGGCACGTGGATGAAGTCTCAGATAAACTTCAATATACAACAAAGTATACGATCAAAGAGTTTTTCTTTTCTATCCATCACAACGGGATAAATCAACAATACATCAAATGAACTTGTTACAGCTTCTACGAGTATGATTTTTTTTTCAGTAATAGGTTAGTTTCGGTATTTATAAATATGTAATGGTTTGTTTTCTTTTATACTGCACGTTGATGTTAGCGTGTTATCATTCAAGTATCGGCCAGGTGGTTAAGACACTCGACTCATAATCCGAGGATCGTGGGTTCGAATCCCTGTCACACCAAATATGCTAACCCTTTAAACCGTGGGGCGTTATAATTAGACGGTCAATCCCACTATTCGTTGGTAAAAGAGCAGCTTAAGAGTTGACGGTGGGTAGTGATGACTAGGTGTTTCCCTCTGGTCTTACACTGCTAAATTAGGGACGGTTAGCGCAGATAGTCCTCGTGTAGCTTTGCGCGAAATTCAAAACAAATCATTCACGTGAACAAACTTTACAATTAATTATTTGTGAAAGACAAGAGGAAAGGCAGCTAACTAGTCATCACCACTTACAGCCAACTCTTGGGCTACTCTTTTTATCAACGAATAGTAAGATTCACTGTACTTTATAACACCCCCATGGCTGAAAGATCGAAATTCTTTTTTTTTTCCTTTGTGTACGGCTTTGTTTTGTTGTATTTTTTTGACTATATAGAAATATGATAGAAAAAAGTAGTGTTGAATCAGTAGAAATTATTTTAATAATTGGAGCCCAATATATTTGTTTAATGTCTTTTCCTCTTGTTTTGATCAAAACAATTGGTTCTTGCACTTCGAATTCTGAAGGGGTTCAACATGACTAAGGCTTACATAGATGTGTTGAGTTGCTAAAAAATCAAAACATAGCAAAATTTGAAAACATTGCTTTCATAATGGTGTTCTCATTAAATGAACTACTTTATACCGTGGATATATTGTAGAAGTAAATAGTCTAATACCGAATTTTGTGTTGCCTAGTTGAAAACAGTTATTGTGTTCGTGGTCCTCACCAAACTAGCTACATGCAAAATACAATATCTTAATATTTTGAGAGCTAGTAGAAATTTGTGTTTCATAAGTAAAGAGAAGACTTTTTGTCTGCGTAGAAAGATTGAAATTATTCCTACTGATAAAATTTACGATGATTTCTATCGTCAACTTTAGAGACACTTTTGTATCTATGACCAACAAATTGCATAAGTTTGAAAAGTTTCAATATGTGTGGTCTATTATTTTACGCTTTATTGGTTTATTCATTTGATAATAAATTGTATCATTATTTTTATGAAATCAAACAAGGTACTAAACACATTAAATATAATAAAATATAATAGATGGAGTGAAGCCTAGGGGTTAACTTAAAGTCTACGATTTGAGAAAATGTTTGGCATTTAATACGATATAAAATTGTAGTTATTTACTTGTTAAAAGGTATCACTGAATATCGATACTTTATTTAAAGGAAAAACCCTGATAACGTCAGACGGTGCTGGTTGACTATCCACAGTAGTTAAGAATAAGGGATAACTAAATCTCAAACCTAAGGTGTCTTTGACCTAAGCGCTCAGTCACTGTACCATTCAGATTGAAAAAAATCCAATTACAATAAAAGCGCTGATAAAGAATTTTGAAAACAGATTCCAGATTTTATGAGAAAGTGTAGGAAAGTTTTGTTTTTTTTTAAACTTCGCGCAACGTCACACGAGGGCTATCTGCGATAGCCGTCCCTAATTTAGCAGTATAAGGCTAGAGGGAAGGCAGCCAGTCATCACCACCCATCACCAACTCTTAGGTTACTCTTTTTACCAACAAATAGTGGAATTTACCGTCACATTACAACGTTTCCACAGCTGAAAGGCTGAGCATATTTGGTGTAACGGGGATTCGAACCTGCGATCATCAGATTATGAGTCGAGTGTCCTGATCACCTAGCCTTGCCGGGCCCAAGAAAGCTTTTCTTCCAACCAGTTTTTCAACAAAACGTGTATCAAATTTATATTTTTTTAAAGTTTATTTGCATGTACAAATAGTCATAGTTAACTGTTTTTCAAAACTTTCTACTAATATTAAATTAATTTTCAAAGGTTACGTATTTACTGTAAGTTTGGGAAAATCGTATAAATTATACAAATCTCACTCATGTGCTGTAGCTTATAAGTTCATCTATGTTTAATCAGTAATTAACTACAAAAGAGTATTTCTAATAATAAAGACCTGGACTTTAGTGCTGTCTCCTGCTATCATATATAGCTACCTTCGAGATTACCTTGAAGACAGTAATGGATTATCTAACAAAATGTATGACATAAGCTTATTACTAATTATTATTTTACAATAATAATAGTACCAACCTAGGCTTAGGCAATCGTACGAACTGATAACGATCTTAGGTTATACCAAGTTGTTATTTGGTTAATGAATATTATAAAGTAGCCCTAATGTAAAATTATTGTTTTTAAACATAAAGATAATTGAAGTTTGCATAGTTATCAGGCAGTTTTCCTTCAGTTTAAGTTTAGAAATTATAATGTTAATATCAAGTGCATATGGCAGTTAAGAAGCATACCAAATTGGCCTGATATGGAATGTTACGTGGAATGCTATTCTCAAAGAGAAATAACAAAATAGTTGTTAGAAGATTCAGATCACGGGTTAGCTAGCACATGTGCCTGTACTGCGATGTAACACGTTTCTGGGAAATAACTTCAAAACGAACACGATGTATTAAGTAAGTTTTCAAACATATATTCTGCTTCATTATGTAACTAACCAGAAAAACATGGTTCAGTTGATTTTCGCGTCTTTAATATTTACCTCAAAACTTTGTTACGTGTACTTCAATTTTTCTACTCCACCTGCATTCAATTTCTACTTTGTAACTACTGATCTTTATAATCCTAGACACCCACAGCGACACCTATATCAAGAAATTTCTCACGAACTGTCATGCACGTTCTTTTATATACGACACCGTAAATGTTGACAGCAAAGTGCTCATTTCTCATTCCACCTGAAGTAATTTCCAGTGGATATTGCTTAGATTTGATTATACCAACTACTGATAACAAAATATTTTCGTTGTTGTCTTGAAGCTAAGCAACACACGGGGATGCCTCTTCTCTGCCAAATAACTGTATCAACACCCAGTCTACATTGTTGTTAAGTCCGCTGACACACAGCTGTGGCCACTGGGGACAAATACTTTCATAAAGTGTGCATATTTTAAATAACGACTGTTTCTTTTTCGTGATATGTTTTCTCTATTTCTTCGCAAGAAATGTTCAGTATTTCCGCATAATAAATTCTGACGCGCAACATAAAAATAGCACTAAGATATTAAAAACTGATCGCATAGTTAATCTTTAAATAACCATAGTCTAAAAAATAAAGGGTCATAAAGCAATGTAAGTGTCTCTCTAATGTGTATACTGACAAGTTGAAATAATCCAGATTCAGTTTTAAAGAAGGTGAACTGTTCCTCGCTTTCTTTATTACACTCGTTTTGTTCTAGATTAACTGAACGATTTAATGGACAAAATGTATAATATTATTGGTATTATTATCCACGTCATTTGGTTTAAAGCACTTAACTATCACACCCATTCTCAATATCAACACTTTGGGGAAAGGTTTACGCCCAACAGCGAGAAACAGCCTCGTCGAAAAGGGCGAAAAGTGTTTGATTACAAAAATACATACTTTAATATTGTTTAATATCTCATTGTTGACTGATCCAGAAACAAAGGCGTGTGATATTAGAACCATATACTTTCTTGAAAATGTCAGATATTCATAATCAAGGAGATCCGAAGGTAACAGGACCCTACAACAAGTGTTTTTGAATAAAAATATCTATCCAAATTGCACACATTTTAAGCACATACATAAATTAAAATGGAATAGATAATTCAAAATACTTATTTCATCATACATATTTATATATGTTGCCGGTACTGTCATTTCTATACTGACTAACAAGAACTATCTATTAATAACCATCTCTGAATTTTAACAGTAAACAAGAGAGAAGATAACTAGGCAACACCACCTACCGTAAGCTTTCAGACTATTTTTGGGTGATCGAATAGTTGGACTTCACTGTCAGCCGAAAGTGCGGAGCGCGTTTTTGCGGCAAGAAATCGTAAATATATCAGTAGTACTCTCTAAAATGTTTTTACACCTGTTCTTTAATCTATTCACATAAACACAAACACTTTTATTCAGCAATTTCGAATATAAAAAAACAGCTTTTGTTGAAAGTTCTCATGAAAAGCGTTAACCAAAACAACGTTACTACTTTGACTCTTTCATACAAACTTGTGCACAGAGAAGTACAAGAATGATAGGATTCAGTGTTGTCTTATAACAAAGCCATATCAGGTTATTTGTTGTGTCTACGGAGGTGAATCGAGCTCCTGATCCGAGTCGTTGTAAATCCGTAGACTTAGCACTGTAGTAGCGGGGGACATGTATTGAAGGAACTTAATTCCTGACATCAGTATACATCGAGATAAAATAGTGTAAAAAACCTGTGTAAATAAAAATGGAATATTTTATGTTAATACAAAGAGGTTTAATCAATCAGCAGACTTGTTGCCGTCATTTCTGTACAAATTAAAGAACAAAAAATGAATAAAATATTAAACGTATGATACACCAGATCTGTTGTTCTATTGCCCACCCTATATTTAGTTACAAGGAATATGAATGGATTATTTCTTTACAGTTTTTTTGTAGAAATATATAGTGTAAGATACACTTCCCTTAGTTAGAATGAATATGAATGGATTATTTCTTTACAGTTTTTTTGTAGAAATATATAGTGTAAGATACACTTCTCTTAGTTAGAATGAATATGAATGAATTATTTCTTTACAGTTTTTTGTAGAAATATATAGTGTAAGATACACTTCCCTCAGTTAGAATGAATATGAATGGATTATTTCTTTACAGTTTTTTTTGTAGAAATATATAGTGTAAGATACACTTCCCTTAGTTAGAATGAATATGAATGGATTATTTCTTTAACTTTTTTGTAGAAGTGTAAGATGTAATTCACTCTGAGAATATGTTACTGATGATTCTGTGTGCTTTTCTAAATATAAAAAAATAAAACAATAAACAGTTTGTCAATCGATAGTATGGTGTTTTTACTTTTAAAACAATTTTGTAAGCTGTAAACACCGAGTATTACCACCCACTCAAAATAACTTTAGACCACACACATAAATTATGCTTCTTATTTGGAATTTAACGTCGTATAATATTTATTCATTATGAAGTTCATATGATTAATTGATATACCATACATAAGAAAAATTCCTGGTTTGATCGCTCTGGTATGCTGTTCTAATTAATATTAACAAAGTGGAATTTTGAACCATTGTCTTACACTATATTACAATTTATGTTATGTGTTTTGTAGCTAGGATTGTTTTTTATAGATGTATATTCTTTATCTTAAAAGGTGACAAATATAATATTTTTATTTGTTCTTAGTTAGTCCACACGCCAATAGGAGAGACGAGTGTGTTTAGAAGACGATGACTCCCATAGTAAAAACGAAAATGGAAAGTAATTTGACTAAGTCTGGCATATCAACACACATTTTTCAATAAAATGTCTTAAAGGATAAAATATTTTAACGTTGAACACCAGATACTAATCTTTAACGACCTACATTAGAAATCTGGAAATATTCTGGTAGTTACAAATCTGAAGTGAGCTATACCTGTTTTATCAGTTTTCAGGGAGAATAGTTACAGATGATGAAATCACTTTCACTGACTTTTTATCTGTTTTGTAGAAAACCTTTCAAACCATCAGAAGTAGTGTAATCTGTAATGGTTTTAAAAAGATAGTCCTCCAAAACTACAAGTTATTTTTCTGAGCCTAGGAAGGGATAAAGTATTTTTTAATAATTTTTAAAGGTTTTGAAGAGATAATCCTTTTAAATTACAAATTATTTTATCGAGACTAGGAAGAATAATCTTTAAAGGTTTTGAAGAAATAGTTCTCCAAAACTACAAGTTATTTTCCTGAAACTAGAAAAGAATAAAGTATTTTGTAATGACTTTACTTTGCAATGATGCTTATTTAATTCAAAGTACAATACATGATGTAAAGTCCAAAACAATACAAACAATACATGTAGTATTACATGTATGTATATATATATATAGCTTGTAATATTTAAGTTTGTAGCTTTACAGTTCCAGACCTAATAGCAACAGACTTTAAAGGTAGACCTGGGAAAACATGGGAGTGTACTTATTTATCTAATATAGTCCCATTTAAAGGCTAAACAGACCCGCAAGGTCACTTAGGCTTGATGAGGGTGTAACAGAAGGTATTCAGGATCAGTAATCTCGGATTTGGCATTGTATTTTGTAGTTTAGAACTCTCAGAATCCAGACAGCGCTACGTTTGAAACCATTTCTATGCCTCCACGACACTCCAGCAGGAACATACTTGGCTCAAGAGTTCAGGCACCAGTTGGAAGGCCTTTTCTCATTGTTGTCGTCTTGTTCTTTTGGGTACTAATCTCTGCTTTTGAATATTTATAAAAGTGACTGGAAATAATGATGGAGCTTGAACAGAACTTTGGAACCTCTATGAACCACAAGGGACCTTTGAACTCCGCAAGGAAGTGCGAGTATGTTATGCTAGTAAATACGAATAACAGAGATTTCCTCAGTCAATCAAATATAAACCTAGAAATGGGTGAAGTTTTGATATGGTGTCCTGAAAGCCTTCACAACTTGTGGTGGGTGTGCTTAAATAAATTTGTTAATTTGCAAACCTACACAATAGGTATATCTGTTATACCCACTTCGGGTATGGAAACAAATTTTTTTAGCGTTAGAAACCTACGGGTTTGCTCTGAATCACCTGGGAAGGCACTGACGAAGTAAATTATAAAGTCAGTAAAAAGGACGCTATTAACAAAAATAATACGTTTATAAAACATTACAAACTTTAGGCAAATATCATGTACTTAGTTACGTAAAGCACTATTGATTTATGTCAGGTGTCAAATGACGTTCATCCTTTGAAATAGTGGAACTTGATTCATCACAAGCAATTTCGCCATTAGGGGAAATTTCAAAATTCAATTCCAATCTTACACCTGATCAAAAAGTCATATAATTAAGCATTTTGCTTAAATTGGTTGTTTTATCCTGCAAGTTTTTCTAACACCATGACTTGACGTTTGTTTTTATAGTTATTGTATAGATATATATATGCCCCCCTCTAGTACAGCGTTATGTCTCCGGATTTACAACGCTAAAATCAGGGGTTCGATTCCTCTCGGTGGGCTGAGCAGATCCCGATGTGACTTTGCTATAAGAAAAATACACATACACTTATATTTATATATAAATGAAAATGAGACAAGGAAGCGTATCAATAAACAAAGCACAGTATAAAAAAACGCCTGTAAAAGTAGCTTCACCTCGTAACAAAAATGTTATAATTTAACATTAATTTATATAGCACTAATATTCATAAACACAAAAACAAATAATCTGCCCTTTTCTGTTCGTTTAGTTTCGGTTTAAATATATTAATTACTAAAAAAATGTCCTTCATATAATTTCAGGTTACATAAGTATTACCACTAGGTGGCTAAAAGTATATGTAGAAGAATAAAACAAGTTCCACGTTGTTTCCAGGTGTTCATAAATATGCTTTCCACATGTGTAAATAGCTCATAATTAGGGGACGTTTTAAAATCCTCATGAGTAACGAGCTCAATAATAGGGGATTTTTTAAAATTCTAAAGTGTAATGAGCTCACAAATAGGAGGCGTTTTAAAATCCTCGTTAGGCCTAATAACAAACAAGAACTGTACATATAGTAGAGTCTATTACTTAATTAACTCAAACCTATATTAAATGATCAGAGTTTTATAGTTCGTTTGTTTTCAAACCTATGTTAGGTTTTTTAGAAAATATGCACCGTTTACCCAAATGAAGTTTCTGTAAGTAGATAGTACACATATATAAAAACATAGTATCTTCATGTGTTCGATTACAATGAACTTGTTTTTTGATTTTTCGATTCGATACGCCTCAAATAAACTATTTACGACATCAGGGGCGTAGATCCTGAGGGGGATATGGGGATACATCCCCTTTCATTTTAGGTGGGAGATGGTGCATACAATCATCCCCCCCCTACAGTTTGGTCTGTTGAATTGTTTTATTGCATCATAGGCCCACAAATTGTGTTTGTACTTGTGATTCTCGTGTTCTTACCAATCGAATTACATAATTAGGCCTAGATGTAGGCTTTTTCAATAGACAAAATGTAAATCTTTAATATAGGCGTGCTTCTAAGCTTTTCGATCCAAGCGATAGTTCGTAAGTATCAGTCGGTAGGCCTAAGTATACATGCAAGGCTTGCCAGCACTATCACAGAATTTACCTACGCCTTGTACGTAGCGTAAGATTAAGTAAAATTTTTATCACAACAGATTGAACAGAGCATGAAAATCGAAAATATTATTCTCAAGCGTAAACTCCTGTGATCTAGATCTGGCAGGCCATTTGTAGCTTGTAGCTGCATCAAACTTATGTGGATATTGTGCGGTTTTCCTACGCCATTTGTTCTTATGCGTGTCTAGCCGGTTTTATTGTCGAACGCCTTACTCTCCTTAGCTGCCGAAGCCGCTAACCATAGTGTACGTTTAGTATACAGTTAACGGCAGGTTTAGGCCGCTCGGATCCAGACGCGTCCTACGTCACCCCCATCCGCTTCCTTTAGTCTGAGCCTCGATTTTACAACAGGGCTCATTAGACCTGTGTTTGTGGCTTTCATTAATCCATGAAATTTCAGATCATCACCGCCCTCTACTAAAGTGCTGGTGCTTTATGGTAAAAGAACAATATATTCTCTTTTCATAGATAGTAAAAATATTGTATTTTCTTGTATAATTAGAACACAAAAGGAGCGATTTCAACAGCCTGAAGCCTCTACTTGAATTGTATTGTTAGTTTTTGTTTAGGTGTTTTTATTTAATAGACGTGCTTATAGACATTATATCACAACGTGTTTGATGAGAGCTTTAACAGGAATATAATATATTTGTGATTGTTTAAGTATTTTTCGAAAAACTTGCAATTACTTGTGTTGTAACTAGCACACATTATTGTCCCAGCGATGCCCAGGCGGTCAATTGGCTCGGTAGTCACTGTGAGGTTCGCGCGTTCGATTTAAATACACTGTACAGTTCAGTCCTACTTCCATTCTGTTCTATCTTCGTTCGTTGTACGTTAGAGTTTTTCAATAAAGACTGTACTTTAGCCTGTTGAGTCATCTGGGAAACAGATTCCAATTATGACAAGCAAGCGTCTGAAACTTTCCGATATTAGACAGTTCTGCAAGCCAGTTACTAGTACTACAAGTGACAATGCAGATGCAGATAATCCAACAACCTCAAGCAAAGGAATAGAAACTTGCCATACAGAGGAAATACCATGTTCATCAGAGGACGAGTCTGAAAATGCTTGTGCAACTATTGCACATCATGAACCACCAGATAGTTGTGAAACAAGTTTGTGCAGTAATGAAAAATCTGACACTCCACAGATACAGTGTGGAAAGCCATATCATCCAGACCCACAATTAATTCCACGACAGAAAGCAAAATCTCAAAATATCAACTTCCAGGGCAAGTGGTTTGATTAGTTCCATGGCTTCACTTCGACAATCAGACTCAAAAAGTCATATGCTTTCATTGTGCCAAGGCGGAAAATAGAGGCCTTTTTACAAGGAAAATGGAGAGGCCAGTGAAGTATACCTTCATATCCACCGGTTTTTGAAATTGGAAAAAGGCAAAACAGAAATTCAACGAACACCAATCCTCCTCTCAGCACAGATTCGCTATATCTTCAGAAAATTCACTTGATGTAACTCCAGTGACTGTCCAGCTACATGATGGAAAAAAGAAGCAGCAGGAAGAATACAACAGAAGTCTAGTCAAAATATTCAGAAGTTTACGTTTCTTACTGCGTCAAGATTTAGCATTACGTGGACATACTGATACGGAGGGGAACGTCCTGCAGTTAGTGAAGCTCCTGGAAGAGGAAAATCCTGAGTTGACAGCCTACTTGTCAAAGAAAACCACATTCACATCACCCCAGGCTCAGAATGAAATAATGGAGATGTTCAGCCATCAAATACTGAGGAACATAGCACACGAAGTGTAGCAAAGTAAAATCTTTGCATTAATGGTTCATGGCACTCAAGATGTTACAGGTGCCGAACAGGAAGCAATATGTGTACGATACGTAGATGAGAACCTTGACGTCCATGAGACATTTTTTGGTTTGTAGAGTGTTTCCAATACAACTGGTGAAACAATATCCTCAACTATACTTGATGTACTGAATAGACTCAATTTACCACTGTCAGGATTAAGAACACAAACTTATGATGGAGCCGCTAACATGAGTGGTACGTACAGTGGATGCCAGGCGAAAATAAAAGAGAAGCAACCGTCAGCTTTGTTTTTTCACTGCGGAGCACACAAGACTAATTTAATAATGTAACATGCAGTTGAAGCTTGTGAATGTGTTCGAGATTCTATCCAGCGGGTACATGAACTTGATGTCTTGCTTCAGAGGTCAGGCAAATACAAGACAATCTTTAAAAATATTGTATCGTCAGACAGCCACAATGGTCCAGTTAAATACATCCGCCCACTGTGTCCAACACGCTGGTTGTGCCGCCTATCTGCAATTACACGTGCTAATGATCATTACAGTGGCATTGTTGATTCTTTGTCTATATTAGCAAATGAAAAATCAGATGTAGCAGTGAAAGTACGAGGTCTGCTGGACAGATTTGACAAAGGAAGGACAGTTTTAGAATTGTTGATGGCTCAGCATCCATTAGCTGCATTAAAGGAACTAAACCGTGCATTCCAAGCAAAATCAGCGACAGTATCTGGCATGATTGAAGCATCTGCAATGACAGTTGAGCAATTGCGGATATTGTGAACAGAGGAAAACTACAACAAGATATTTGGTGAAGCTGAGAAAAAGGTAACTTCCCTAGATCTGGTGCCTATTGAACTACCACGCATTCGCAGACCCCCCAGAAGGATCACAGGTGATGGCTCAGCACACCATTCTGCAACAGCTAGAGATTACTACACAAGCCAATATTTTGAATTTGTGGACACAGTCATAAAACATCTGACCACTAGATTCAATGCAGACAACAATGACTTGAGGCAATATCTGGCACTTGAGAACATGATCACATCTGGCAAGATTGACAACTTGGTTATAAACTTCTTTCTAGATATCTCTGCACAACGGCTCGAGTTTCAGTTGCCCATGTTCAAAGGAACAACAAAAGCAGTATCTCTGAAAGGTGCGAAGGATGCTTACTATAAAATGCATGAAACAAGCCAGCAGATGTTTAGTGAAGTGTTTCTTCTGATGAAAATTTTGCTTGTATGTCCAGTATCCAGCTGCGAATGTGAACGCAGCTTTTCTGCATTAAGACGTTTGAAGACGTGGTTGAAGTCAACTATGTCTCTGTTCCGCCTCAACCATGTGGCAGTTTGTCACACTCACAAAGATGAGGTCGACAAGATAAATATTGTTTGTTTGTTTGTTTTGGAATTTCGCACAAAGCTACTCGAGGGCTATGTGTGCTAGCCGTCCCTAATTTAGCAGTGTAAGACTAGAGGGAAGGCAGCTAGTCATCACCACCCACCGCCAACTCTTGGGCTACTCTTTTACTAACAAATAGTGGGATTGACCGTCACATTATACGCCTCCACGGCTGGGAGGGCGAGCATGTTTGGCGCGATTCAGGCGCGAACCCGCGACTCTCAGATTACGAAGCGCACGCCTTAACGCGCTAGGCCATGCCAGGCCTAGATAAATATAGAAGAGCTTATGAAAGAATTCATAAACAGATCATCACAAAGAAGGCCTACGTTTGGGAACATGTAGACAAGAGGACTAAATGAATCTTACTTCAATGAAAAGTATGAATAATTATGTGCTACATTGTATTGATGTGTAATTTTTAAGAGTTCACAAAGACATTTTGATTATTTTTATCAAACAACATGAACAGTTTTTCAGTAGATATAAACTTATCAATGGTAATTACTAATTTTATTAATATTTGAAAACGTAATTCATGTAATGAAAGTTATTAGTAACCTTGTCAAGTATAATGGCCATCTTTTATACTGTGCAGTGTGCAGGAATAAATTAATGTGGCAGTTAATGTGTGACACATTTGTCTTTATTCTATTAACATTTTGAAAACTGTTCACAACACCTCACTTATACAAACCTACATGGAAACCTTGAAGTATCGTGGCAACAATATTACTCTGTGACCGCATGTTTACAGCTTTCAGGTTCACGTAATCAGAGATTACCAATTTCCAAATTGAACAGTTCACATAAGTGGTTGCAAAAATCATCCCCCCCATCGGGTGTAAAAAATCTACATCCCTGTACGATATGATTATGTTGTTAGAGCCACTGTTTACATATCTATACGTGATATATGTCAAAATAAGCTGTTTTTTACTTTATTATGTTCCTAAAGATATGGTTTGAATATTTACACATAATTATGGGTATATAATATCGATAAATTATAACAATGTTTCAATAAACGTGTTACTTTGTACTAAATGGGGTGTTACCATGTAACTTATTAATTGAACTATTTTAATAGTACTCATTTTCGACGATTTAAAGTATCCAGGTTCACGTAGGTGTTTTAGATGGAAAAAGTGAAACATGAGTGTGTTTTGACATTGAACGAACTTACTCTTTGTTGAAGATTCAACATGTTCGGTTTCAAACTTGTCATTTCAATGTTTTTTTTATCTTCCTCGAAACAGTCTTTCAGTAAAGTCACTTCACAAGTTATTTCTGCTAATATTTCAAAGTGTAGCCGCACAAGTTTGTGTATATTTGTGTTTTTGTTGCAGCAAAGCCACATCGGGCTATCTGCTGAGCCCACCGAGGGGAATCGAACGCCTGATTTTAGCGTTGTAAATCTGGAGACATACCGCTGTACTATCGGGGGGCGACACAAGTTTGGTAAACACGTGTTTATTTTCAATGGTAGTAGAAAGACAAAGTATTGTGATTTGTGGATTGGTAGTTGCGTTATTTGCAGAAGTTAAAAAAATTTTGAAGCCTTCTTGTTTCATTATATTGCTGTCTAATACAAGTTTTCTTTTGTAAAGTTGTAACTCAAGTAGCAGCTAAAATAATTTGTTTTCCAGAATGAGCGTCCAATAACAATGCTGTGTTGCAATTCGTGCTCACATCACCAACATATTTGTTTTAACCAATGAAACATAAGTACAAAGAATGATAGAGCTACCTCCACGTGGGACGCCCACGAGACAAACCATTTAACAGGCGGTTGCTCTTTAAATGAGCTCGCACGTTGAAGCGAGCTATAAAGACGAAACTACAATTCCAATCGTCTTACTGCCTGTACTAAATATTTCATTGGCCACCTTTGGAGCTTTGAAGGGTCATTCGTTTACAGCTGAATATGGAGAGTTCACGCTTGGTGAAAAGGAGCCAGTTTTACAGTGTTGTTATGGCCCTTCTTTTGCTCCAAACAACAATGGGAGCATATTTTGAAGGTAAGTAAAAACAACACCTCTACACTGAGTTTAGTTAATATGATTTTATTCTTCGAACATCTAAAACATTTTAAAACTTCTGTAAGATTTTACACATCGGTCAACAGTCATTAAGTTCTAATGTCCATGTTTCTTTTAAGTATGTTTGTAAGAAGGACGATTCTCTCTGTATAGATTGTATTTTGAGAAAGTGTTAAATTTTATGATAAGAAGTAATGATAATTATTTTATTATTCCTAATTTAAAAACTATATCAAATTTAAAAACACATTTCAAAATATCTTTTATAAAACAATGGATTTACTGTTGGAGATTAAAGAACTTCCTTAAGTCAATCTAAGAGAGAAAATCTTTGATTCATGTAAGAAATAGTTTAATCGTTTTACCACCGAAAGCAAAAACAAAACAAAACATGTCTTGCTAAACAAAAGCCTTATTTGTCAACATTGTGCATGAGATAACAATACTGTTACTTTGTTACACGTGTCTGAAAAACTAGTAATATTTACTACTGCATAAACTTTCATTGTCTTTAATATTCCTTATAGTTTGAAATCAGAAAACTATTTAAAAGGAATTTATTTCCCTGAAGAATCGAAGATTTTAAATTAATTAATTAATTTGCTATATCTATTACTTCGTCTATTTCAAAGGTGACAATTACCATTTTCAATATCACGCAATAAATACTTAACAATGTTATTAGCTTTAGCTGAATCATAGATTTATTACGCATATTTGAAATATCATTTGTAGCTTATTCAAAAGATATTATAGATATTATGCAATTTTCACTTTATTTTATTTAGTCAAAAATTTTAAACCGTTTATTAACTTCTATGCTGCATTAAGTAATTTATATTAAATATATTTTTTCTTTTACATAAGCTGTATGTCTAACAAGCTTATTCCAATTATTTTCTTTATATAATACCACATACATAATAGCAGCTAATTAAAATAAATACGTTGTTTTCTTCTGTTTATATTCACATTTATTAAAACAATTATTTTCACTTTTTCCTTTTCAAGAGATATGTACATAAAAACATACATTCTAATTTTCCTGTGCATACAAATATATTTATAAAAATTTTTACATGTATGATAAAAACTTATGTTTTTTTCCTTTCATTTTCATATATAGACACGTTTCTAAAACTCTAATTTTCACCTTTTCCTTGCGTAATAATATTAATATAAAATTATTTCAAAATAACTTAAAGTTCGTAAATACAAGGAGTTATTTCAAAATGTCGTTTTTTTTTCTCTTTACTTAGTGAGAGAAGGAAATTTTTCTCTCTTTCTTCGTATAAAGGGAAATGTTTAAAAGTTCATGTGTCTCTTGATTATTTACGTAGTCAACTTCATTCCCAGAAGTTCATTATCTGGGTTTTCTTTAGTTTCATTGTAAATAATGTGAGTAATTTTGTATATTCCTCTCATAAAATCATTGTTACTGCTTCCGGTTTCGATTAAGCCGTTCTTTACAGTCATTTGAAATAGTTTAAGAAACATGTTAATATTGTGTTGAAGTATCTAAGTCTTAGGTTTATAAATAAACTAGTTTATTGCGCTTTACTAAATCGCTCGACGAAAATTCTCAATTTATGGTTAATGCAACGATTCTACTGGGTTTAAAACACTTAACAGGAGACAAGGAACGGAAGCATTTGTGTGATCCTCAATTATCGATAATATGGTTGAAAAATTTAATGTAACATTAACTTTTTATTTGTTTCAGAGCAAAGCTTAACAATGGGTTGGTTATATGCGCTCTGTCCGTCCTCCATGAACTATAGAACTCATGATTTTAGCATTGCAAATCTATAAATTTACCACTGACCCACTGAAATACTACAATAGTTGAACAATAAGTTAAGCTGGGCGTGCATTGGAAGAAAACTATTAACGTGACCTAAATTGCGTTAATTTACATTAATTATTGGAAAAACGTTCGGAGTTTAAAAATCGGAATGAAATTGAAGACACATGATGAATAAAATTATTTTCTTAAGAATTATTCAAAGTCCTGAAACTAGCTTAATTATCTATAGAATGCTTAAATAACTAAACCAAATTTGAAATACGTGTCTTTATAATTCGATTCTGAAACGTTGCATCAGGATACAATCCAGTTCTTCTGAAACGTGGCATCAGGATACAATCCAGTTCTTAAAATATCTTTATTTCTACAGGTATTTTCTACAGTGTTTAAAATAATTTTGAATGATAGGTTGTGTCAATTGTATGCTTATAAAGGTTATTTTGCATTTTTATTTCGGTATGTACATTTAGGAATAAATAAATGAATTCCTGTTTATCTGTCTGTTTTAGAGCAAAGCCACATTAGGCTATCTGCTGTGATTACCACGAGATGTTAAAATACCAGATTTTTCTAATTAAAGAACGACTAAGGTACCGTTAACATTGAGGATACACAGATGATTATTGTAATAAGATTAATTATTTTAGGTTTTGGTTTTCTTGTATTTTGACTTTGACATCATATACCTCTATAAGTGGCCCGGCATGGCTAGGTAATTAGGGCGCTCGACTCGTAATCTGAAGGTCACGGGTTCGAATCCCCGTTATACCAAATATGCTTGCAGTTTCAGCCGTGGGTGCATCATAATGTAATGGTCAATCCCAATATTCGTTGGCAAAAGAGTAGCCCAAGAATCGGCAGTGGGTGGTGATGACTAGCTGCTTTCCCTCTAGTCTTACACTGGTAAATTAGGGACGGCTAGCGCAGATAGCTCTCGCGTAGCTTTGCTCGAAATTGAAAAACAAAACAAAAACTTCTATAAGTTAGATACATAGAACCGACTTTATTAATTGCTAATCTGCTTTTCGTCCCTGATCTATAACTTGATCAGAAGTCAATAATGGTAGACGCAATTATTTTTTTCAGTCCGTATCATTGTTGAAAAACAATATGTATAGTTCAACTGATTATATCTACAAACCAGTAAACAAGTGTTAATGGAATGTGTGGTTTTAAGTATCTACTTTTAAAGTAACATTACCTTAAACCCCAACGTGATTTAAAAACCTCTCAAATCTGGAGATGGAGTACAAAAGAAGTATTTTGGTTTGTTTAAAGTTAAAAAGCAAAAGGCTACACAATGGACTATCTGTTCTCTGTCCACCACGGGAATTGAAACCAAGTTTCACTTGTTGTAAGTCCTCAGACATGCCGCTGTGTCATAATATGGGCACTCCTTTTGGAAATTCTTCAATATCTATCGCCTTTACGGTTACCAGACTTTGGCTGTCTTGTATAACAGTGGAATTTAAAAGTTTGTAGTTCAAAGATCCGAGTTGTGCCATAAAACATGTTGTAGCATTTCTAAAAATGACGTAATAAACCGTGTTTTGCGAAACGCACGAGACCCTTTCATCGAACGTTTCCAAAGTGCTTCTTTTTTATTATGTTTTAGCGCAAAGCTATACAATAAGCTATCTACTTTTTGTTCTTCACTAGGCATGGATCCCCAGATTTTAGAATTGAAAATCCTTAAAGTGACCTCTCACTCACGACGATACTTATGCAGTGTAAGAAATACTTTAAAACCAAAGCATATGGTAAAACTAATCATTACTTGATATTAATTTTACAAAAATAACCTGCAAGTCCCTAATTATACTTAGATGACCGTATGGTCTACGAACCAAGACATTGACTGATACACAGCAGCCTAAATCTTACTGTAACTAGAGAATCGAGTCCTATTTCCCAGATACACTCTAAAACACAACGCACGCAACGGTGCTCGACACAAAATAAATTTCTCGTAATTACAATCCAAGAAAAAGAGGTATTTCTTTGAAAAAAACGCAGTCACTCAGCTTTTACGCGAGTTACTTTTCGAAAATGTCAATAATCGAATATTTTCGGTACATGTTTACAGTTTGTTCGCTTACCATTTTATTTTGTTTCTTGATATATCAAAATTGCACTGAATGTAAATCGTTAAAGCTCAGTGGAACTCAAAAATCAGAAAAAAGTTTCACGTAATTTATGTTATTTTTTTTCTCTAATATAAGGTTTGGATTTTCTTGCGTCGTAGAACAAACAGTTTTATAAGATCTGAAACTTAAATATAGATCGTAAAATGGCATATCTAAACCTTTTTAAGACCTTTCAATCTTACTTCATAAGCAAATATCAAGAACCATGTTCCTGTAATTAATTCAGTCACTTAGTTCACATTTTAACTGATTTCACAATGGTACTGAAGGAAGGCGGTGAGATGAGAAATATATTATTTCAAACTAGGCATAAAATTTCAGAGTTTCGTGATATTAGCCTCGTCGTTTAATGTCAACGGTAATCCAAGCTATTAAAATTATCTTTAGGTTCGTTTATTACCTATTTATAACTCATCCTATGTTAATACATCCTATGCCTCATACAAAGTGGCACTGTGTCTGACCTAAACACGCTTAGCTAATGTAAACATGATTAGCGCACTGAGCACCTTATCGGAAGGAAGTCCTCATTTGGAAGAAAAACCATAAAATCTTAAATCTGTTCCAATAAAGATAATGTATAATAATAAAGTATCTATTAAGTTATCAGCCAACCTGAGAAAATACAAGCACTAAAACAATAACAGAAATCAAGATTGAATTCTAGTTCAGTGAAACAAGGGTTTCAAGTCAAGTTTTATAAAAAAAAAAATACAAGATTCAATTTACAACGGCACGCGTAAGCAATAGCTTTATCGTTCTCACGTGTACTTACAATCTGTTGACATAGAAGCAACAAGCATCATATCTTCTGGTAGTCAATTTGAATGAAGCCCCAGGACAACATTCAGAAAAGACCAAACCTTAAACAAACACCTAACAAATGTCTGAAAATTATGATAGACACTTCTATTGCTACGTTATGGAACCCCAAAAATTCCAGTTGTTGTGATATACTTGGTCGTATATTTGAATCATAATCAGCAGTGTGTGATGTTTATTCTGTAATCTAGTCCCTTATACGTTGTTTCTCAATTCAGATACTTGAGATTTGATGTAACAATGTTTAACACGGTTTCTTTGATTATTCAAAACGCATCATACTTATTCCTTAACACTTGCATAAGAGTTACAAATCCACGCACTCAATGTTTATTACTGAGTCATGTTGCCTTATAATAGTTTCAAATTCGTGCTCTCAACGTTTAGCACCGTGTCATGTTACTAGAATTATTCAAAAATCCGTACGTACATTGTTTAGAACACTGTTATGTTACTTTCTGCTAGTCAAATAAATCTATCTGATTCATACTTATTATACTGTTATGTTAGTTTATACAACGATACTTAATATGTTATGATGATACTTCATGTATTAATGATAAACACGGTACTACGCTACATTATATGATGGTACTTCATGTATTAATGATAAACACGGTATTACGCGACATTATGTATTAATGTTTGTTGAAATATTAAATACAAGTCTAAAAAGGTTATAATATCATCGTAGGGGTCAGTGGTCAAGTCTCAGGTAGAACATTGTTCTTAGGCTCGGAAACAGTGCTCAGGACATTGAAAACAATTGGAAAGAGTTTGGAGAATAATAAGATAATTGGTTTTATAATGACAAAAAAAAACACTTAGAGATAATCTGGTTGAGGTGTTCATGATTATTTAGAGAACTGGTAGTGTTGATGCATCATTTGTTTTCATATTCAGTGGTGAAAATGGTAGGACAAAAGTCACATAAATATACGTTCAGAGTTGTCTTCAGTTACAACAGTTTAATTAAGGTGGTTGGTCTTTAGAATTGATTTCATTTGGATGTCTTGAAAGCAGCTAATTTAAGGGAGTTTAAATAATATATTGATAAATATCTGAATGATAAGGGTTGGCATTGAGATGGTTGTTTTACTTAAGGTTTAGTTTGATTTGGAGAATAGTGTAACCTGGATGAACCAAATATTTTCTTGTTTTCCTTTAAAGATATGCTACGTTATTACAGTATTATGTGAATTTTGACGTCATCGCTTCATAACCGTGCTACAATGCTTAGCACAGATATATTTTACTTTGTACATCAATGATGTAGTACGGTTTTATGTTACTTTATACAATAATTCTTAATATGGTGTTATATTACTTAATACATTAATGCTTAGTACGATGGTATGTTACTTTATACATCAGTGCTTTAGTACGGTGTTGTGGTACTTTATATATATATCATGTTTAGTACAGTGTCATGCTACCTTATACACTGTTTCTCAATATGGTGTTATGGTATTTTACAAATCAATGCTTAATACATTTTATATTACTTAGCACATTAATGTTAAGCACAATGTTATTTTACTTTAATAATCAATGCTTAATATGATGTTAAGGTACTTTAAACATTCTTGATTTTTTTTAGTATTAATTTACTTTATTATAGCTCAAACGTTTACACATCTAACGATTTTACTCACTAGAACACCCTCTGCATCGAATAGAAGTATAGGAGAAATTTTCACCTGACTGCTTACAGTTTGCTTCCTCAAGTTCTTTTGATGTTTTCTTTTGGATTATGTTGTTGTCGGTGATGTTCTAGTATATTAGAAACTATTCAATGAATCGACATTTACCTTATTCCGAAACTAGATAGTATTTTTGGTTTTTAATAACGAATACAGCACTTTGATTATCGAGATTGAAGTTTACGTATTCTAAAACGTATAACATAACCAAAGCAAAGGAATCGTTTAATGTAGGTAACCTGAGATTGTTTGTAAACAACAACTGTAGAAGATAAAGTTTATATCCATATACAAATTAATCATTCAGCTGAATAGCTATTTTTGAAATCGTAGATGCGCATCTGATATTATTGTTGTATTTACTTAACAAAATACTAAACGTGAATGTCAAATCTGAAGTAAGAACAAATAACACAGCTACAAGAGGACTATCTATGATAGGCGTTCCTAATTTAGAAGCGAGAGGCGGCTAGTCAACACTTCCCACCACCAACTCTTGGACTACGATTTTACCAACTACCGTCATATAATAACGCTCACACTGATGAAAGGGCAAGCATGTTTGGTGACGTAATTTGAACTCACGACCCTAAGTTAGTGGCCGACCACCCTAATCATCAGGCTATGTTTGTTCTCCGAACTCGATCCAGCTAAAACAGATATTGAAATGAGGACGTAATAATAACACCAAAACCAAATCGTCGATCCATTAACGCCGCCTCATTTTACTTTACTGAGCTTATGAGATGTGCCTAATGTCCGTGCTACATCACGATTTTATATCTTTTCACTTGGGTGGTTTTAGATACACATGTATTTTTCGTATTCATTAACAAATATTTTAACACCAGAAAACGTTATTGTATCGTCCTATTTTAAATCAAGCTTTCGATTCTGTTTGACATCATGCTCTTGGCACAAATATTTATAATTTATCTTCTATCAGACAGTCACTGCTATAAAGCAAAGCACTTTCGAGCTCTCCATCTTGTTGCAAAAGTATTAAAATGATAATTTCTGCCACCTCCTCTGTATACTGCAAATATACCGCAACAGTCTCCACCTGTTCACTTATTTCAGGGTTCTGATAAAATTGATATAATAACTTAGTGTTCAACTATTTATTCTATCAAAACAAAAGTACCGTCGTCAGGCGTTGAACGTTGCGCTCTCTGGTATCTGTTGTAGTGCCTTTCAATAATTGTTCGTAAAAGCCTTAGTATTACCTTCGGACATAACAGGAAGGCGTTCAAAATTTTAAATCTGTTCAACAACAAAATCGATAAACGTCTTGTTCGACCTTTGCACTGTAGTTAAATATTTAGAGATTACACTGCAAGCACCTCACATGTAAACACCATCTTAGAGCATCACAGCAAAAAAAGATAAAATATAGATTAATCTTTTACGACCACCAACAAGAATGCATTTAGGATATAAAGACCCCTCTTTTCCCATGTAATTACAAAACCTTCGTTCAGCCCTGAGTTACTTATAGTCATACAACATGGTACATACAAAGTTTAGATTTCACGTAACCCTTCTTCCTAGCCCCTTTTCCTTTAGTCATCGACTCCTTAAAAGATCTTTGAGTCAAGTATATTAATCAGTATCTTGAAACTTCCAATATCGCTCTTAACGACACATTGGCTATCCAGATGGTTAAATCTCTGACAATCATTCCACATCTCAATTCATTTAGGTCATGGCCCTTTCTGTTTAAAACTGTAACTGTAGTGTCGCGCCAATAATCCTAGTTCAATGGATGTGTATCAATTTTAAGACGAAAACTTACTCTGAGACTTTATCCTTACCAATTTAATCTGGGCGAGACTTTATCCTTACCAATTTAATCTGGGCTAAATATTTCTTTTGGAGGGGATCTAGATCATAATGCTGTCCCCATATTCATTATTCCTTAAACTGGTTTTTTTCTCGTCTTAACAATTGTTCATTACTTATGTTCTATACTGGCTGAAGAGAGAATGAAACCCTTTGATGCTCGCAAGCTTTCTGAATGAAATAAAAGAATATATGTTTATAAATGATAATTTTGCTTCTATATGTAAATAAATAAGTAAATTCCACGTGTTTACATGTGAGACTTCTGACCTATTAAAATATATTATTATAGTATTTATAAAACATCCACAACTTTCGAGGTACTAAACTAATTATAAGAATTCTAATTGCCAGTAATAAATAGTGTGCAGAGAATCCATTGTGTAACTTAACATACTAACATTAGTTAATAATTAGAACCGTTGTTAATAAAACTATAGGTATATTTAATACACTTTCAATAATTGTTAGAGTCGAACTTTGTATTTTATGTTTTATTTTCGGAAGCGTGTGTGTGTGTTTTTTTTATAGAAAAGCCACATTTGGATATCTGCTGAGTCCATGGACGGAAATCGAACCCCTGAATTTAGGGTTGTAATTCCGTAGCCTTACCACTGTACCAGCGGCGGACTTTTCAGATGCACTGTAATATTTATAATTAATAAACGAGAAACCGAAATAGAAAATTGTATGGAAAAAAAAAATCTATCAAACCAGACACAGTTTAGATGTCTAATAAAGAGTTTCAGACAATTTTATGGATTTATAACACCAAAATTAACGATCTAAACCATTAAAGACAATTTATAACCTTGTAAAAATTTTATAGCTAAGCAGAAACACTGCAAGCAACTGAAGAATAAGAAACCAATGAGAAAGTCCTAAACAGACCTTTAATAGCATAGTAGCCACAAGACGGTTTGGACTGTAAAGGTACTGGTTCAAAAATGAATTTCTAATTTTAATTTGTTGTATTTTTTCCAGTACGAGCTAAGCCATTAATTGCTTTAAGAGTTATATAAGATCTATTGCAGCTTCCAAACCACTTAATTTCGTTATTTATATCTCATATGAATGTTTTTCGACACTACAAAACCAATAAGACCGGCGTTGTGCATTTATATCGAAAGATAAACATCTTCAAAATATCTTTCATTGTAAAAACTGTAGGATCATCTATGTGTTCGTTTGGAAAAACGTTGTACACTTTATTTAACGCAGATATAGCTATGCTTATTTGATCTGATATAGCTTTCAAATTCTGTTTATAACTGCCTATAGGAAAGGCCTAATTATAGCAAACACATCTCACATTGCAATTTATTTACCAACAAGGTGGAAAAACCTTTGATATAGCCAGAAAACTAGATAACATCAAACAGTGCCTGTACTCATAATGAGCGTGAGATATATATGAGAAAACAAAATCATGTCCACAGATTTACAGATATACTAATAATTAATTAATTTAACATAAAAGTTTCATACACTTCATAAAAAATCAGTAAACATAAAGCTTGTTGTTTTTTTCACAACTGTCGCTTTGACTAAATAATCGATTACCCATGGTTTGAAAGTTTTCATATAATTTCTTATATTGTTTGTAGTTAAACGCAAAGCTACAGAAAGGCCTATCGGTGCTTTGCTCACCATGAGTATCAAAACCCGCGTTCTGGCGTTGTAAATCAGCAGACACACCGCTGTTTTATACTCAAAATTAATCGATTTTAGGTCAAACTACTCTAGGTTATATTCAAATAAATTTTCGCAATTATAAATTTGTGGTGCTTAAACATGTTTTGTTTTTTAAATATATTACAATGTTGTTTATGTATTAATTATTCCTTCATTTGTAAGTTAATAATATTAACAATAAACAATTATTGTGCTGATATAGTATTTCCAAATGCCTCATAACTCACTTCCAAATTACTTACATAAAAATAAAGGTTTTGTTATATTACCAGTTAAAATGCTTGACAAATTTCGACTTACACAAACACACAAATATGTATATAAAATAAATTCATATTTGTCAGTCATAAAATGATATATTGGGACATTCGTACAGCGTTAGAATTTATTTTACAAAAATATATTTTAAATGATTTTTTTAATTGTAGGACCTTTTTTATTTTGCTATTTATCCCAATTGTGTGGAATATATATACATAAACATCAATTATTTTGCATCAATCGATATTTTGTTTGTTTGTTTTTGGAATTTCGCACAAAAGCTACTCGAGGGCTATCTGTGCTAGCCGTCCCTAATTTAGCAGTGTAAGACTAGAGGGAAGGCAGCTAGTCATCACCACCCACCGCCAACTCTTGGGCTACTCTTTTACCAACGAATAGTGGGATTGGCCGTCACATTATACGCCCCCACGGCTGGGAGGGCGAGCATGTTTAGCGCGACGCGGGCGCGAACCCGCGACCCTCGGATTACGAGTCGCACGCCTTACGCGCCAATCGATATTTGGTTCGTAAATATAATATTCAGGTGTTTATTCCCACACATCGGAGTAAATACATGTTAACAAGTTAAAGTACTTAAATGAAAAATTAGAACAGCTCAAAACTCTATTGTGCTTATAAAGATGTTTGTGTTATTTTTATTCAGTGCCGATTTCGTACTCATCTATCTGAATGAGTCTGAAGTTTTTTTGTTTTTTGAATTTCGCTCCAAGATTAACAGCAGTTAAATGTAGTTAAAATCGAGGTTTGAGTTAATATTTAGGGATTAGTTGTTGCTGTCACTTTTACAGCTTTAAATCTGATTCTTGTCTGAGTACTAAATGTACAAGAGACAATAAAAAGGAGAGAGGCTGAGTTTTAGAAATCCTCAGGAGAGGTCGCTCTTTTATTTGTTTGTTTGTTTTTTGAATTTCGGGCAAAGCTACTCGAGGGCTATCTGTGCTAGCCGTCCCTAATTTAGCAATGTAAGACTAGAGGGAAGGCAGCTAGTCATCACCACCCATCGCCAACTCTTTGGCTACTCTTTTACCAACGAATAATGAAATTGACCGTTACTTTATAACGCCCCCACGGCTGAAAGGGCGAGCATGTTTGGCGCGATGGGGATGCGAACCCGCGATAAAACCTAAGTCCTACAGTTTATCTCCTGATTGATTTCTTCTTTAAGTTTGTACAGAGTAATACCGTAACTTAAACCCCTTTACCTTAGTATAAAACATAGTTTCAACTCCTTCAGCTTGGTACGGAATAATGGCTTAGTTTCAACTCCTTCAGCTTAGTACGGAATAATGGCTTAGTTTCAACTCCTTCAGCTTAGCACTATATATCAAGTATATTTAATTCTTTCCTCTAAGCCTAGTGTAAAACAAGTAGCTTCAACTCAGTGAGCTTACTAAATTGTAATGAAGTAGCATATATTTTGTAATGACGTAGTATATATTTTGAGACGCTCGCTCTTAAAGTTGATTATATTGTATGACAGACCGAGCATAGGTGCTGAATGTTGGGTAAGTCACCAAGCAAAGCTGTCAAAAGGTAAGAGGAGATTTTCCTTTATGTAAAACACACGGAATCCAGAACGAACCAGCAGTTCTTCAATCTATCTCTCATCAAATTCTTCTAGAACTCTTTGTTATATTCGTTTATATTAATTACTTTCCATGTTTACTCATACAATTTGCTGTTACTACCAGATGTTCTTGTTGGAATTCTTGTACAAGAGATCGTTTTTTAAAATGTTTATGCATTAACATTGTTAAATTTATGTATAACTCCAGCCTTAGGACAGGTGTTATTCACTTACATTGCAATCTTTGAAAAATGATTTAGCGAGTTTTAAAGGTCCTTCAGACAAAAGTGAGTGTGGCGAAACTTCCTCAGGGAAACGTGTTATTTTAATCACATGAACACAAAACGTCATTATTAAGCACAGCCTGAACTGACAACCGTTGCTATTTCGAATTTTCTTCATACGTATATGTTTCTAAACGGCCCCAGAATTTGAATTTTACGATCAATTGTTTACCATATTCTGTACTGTAACTACATAGAGCAAATATTCTGAAGTGTCTGTTCTGACGTCAAGTGCTGTGATACGCGGTGAATATATCTCTGATTGTTGAGATTTTCTGTGCTATTCTAAGAGCACAGCACAAGTTGTCAACTTGTTATTTGAGACAGATATGAAGAGAATTTACATTAGCTGGCATTATATAAATTCGACTAGCATTTTTACCATACGTCAAACCTTCGTCTGTAAGCCCTTCTCAACTTTTTACAAACTAAATAAAATAGAATCAGATTTAGAAGCTATTATTTACTGTTACAAGTGTAACATAAGTATATTTCCCATCCGCTTTTCTCGCGGAAACTCGTGGTAAATTTCACAATTCAAAGAAAAGAAGAATAATCCAACTTTCATCTACATTGTGTTACATTTCAAGCTTTGAATAAAAAAAAAACTTTTTTTAAGAATTTGATAACATTTAAAGTTACTAAAAGTGATTGTCAGGATTCCAATTCAAGTGTTTGTGATTTACTAATCTAACTATATATTGTTGAAGATTATTTTCGTGGACATAACCTTCGATTTCAAAAGACAAAATATGGCTAAATTTTGTCAAATTATTGAATAAATAAACGAATGCATTTAAGTAGCACACATTGTTTCGGCTCACGTATAAAATGAATCGTTGTATAGCTTTCAATGAATCTATATTGTTATAGTGAATCATTCTAAATGGTTCGATATCTGTATAATATCACAGTAAAACGTTCTATATCTTAGTAGTAAAACATCCTAACTTCAGCAAATAAATATTCCATACGGGTGTCGATGGGGAATAGAGGTCATAGGACCCCTCCTGAGGGGAAATAAGAAAAGAAAGACCACGTGGCATTGGCTTCACAAACATTAGTTCATTAAATACCACCAGAGAGGAATATGTCACAATGAATATGTCAGAAAGTGTTATAATTTATCGCATTAGTTGCGTCATATTGACTCTAAAAGATAACCAGATTATATGATCGTTTGAATCTATGACCATGATTAAATGAAAATGATTAGATAATCTTTAACTAAAGACATGAGGTGATTAGAAACATAATTAAGTTGGTCTATTTATTCGTTTGATACATTCTTGACAAGCTTGTGATTAGTAAAGTAGACTTTGATATCACAATGAACTTACAAAAGAATTATTTCTCTTTTAAAGGCGGACGCTGGAAATTGTGTAGCAGAAATTTTACGGTGGTTTTATTTGTACGTTAATAGTTAACTGTTTTTTCACAACTGGCTGCAGACAGTAAAAGGCAAAAGGAGTTGAAATATTACACGAGCAACCACTCAACTTCATATACTTAATTCGCCCGACGTGGTCAGGTTGGTTAAGGCGTTCGACTCGTAATCTGAGGGTCCAGAGTTCGAATCCCCCTCGTACCAAACACGCTCGCTCTTTCAGCCGTGGGGTGTTATAATGTTACGGTCAATCCCACTATTCGTTGGTAAAAGAGTAGCCCAATAGTTGGCGGTGGGTGGTGATGACTAGCTGCCTTCCCTCTAGTCTTACACTGCTGAGTTAGGGATGGCTAGCGCAGATAGCCCTCGTGTAGCTTTGCGCGAAATTCAAACAAACCATACACTTAATTTATATTTATGATTACTGGCTAGTTTAGCATTAGTGCTTGGATTTTGGCTGATAGATGTGATATCCCCATTTGAAAGCTATTACCACAGGCATTATCCTCTATGACTTTAAGGTGGCAACCGTGATTTATAATGGATTTTGCTAAAAGAATTATTATTGTATGTATACATATATATTACCGACGTTATGAATGTTTCTATTTCGTAATTTACATTAGCAGTTTTGCAGAATATTTTTAGATTTGATTATTTTTACATGATATATTTATACCTTATATATATATGCATACAATATTCTTCCTTGGTATTCAAAAGTGATGTCCGAGTACATATAACTAAAAACAACACTGTTTCGGAGAACTGATAAGTTATAATGAGAGTTATAATTACTCAAAACTGGTATCACTCAGTGGTAAAAAATGAATCTAACCTATATGAAAGCGTACGCTTC
Source organism: Tachypleus tridentatus (assembly GCF_004210375.1). Classification (NCBI taxonomy): domain Eukaryota; kingdom Metazoa; phylum Arthropoda; class Merostomata; order Xiphosura; family Limulidae; genus Tachypleus; species Tachypleus tridentatus. The sequence continues at coordinate 23,288,538 of NC_134825.1, read as the reverse complement.
ACATCACGCTTAAATTCTCAAAATAGGAGGAACCATAAAAGCCAAGATGCATTTATACAGATATAATATTCGATTGCTGTCTGCCCATTATGATTTTAGTGACGTTGATGCAAAGGTGTGTTGAAATGATGCCGTGAAACCTTGTAAGTGTAATGAGTATTGATATAATAAGCCTGAAGTTGGATCACTTAGCCTAGAACCAATTTGATAAAATTCTTCATGAAAGCAAAAATATCGATTCAATTTTAAACTTAAATTTTCTATTAAATCATCAATGTTTTTAATAAAACATAAACCTCTGCAATCAACGGAAACTATAAGTTAAAAGTTAACAAATATACTCTTCAAAAAAAGAAACGCAAAAGACAAAATTTGAGACAAATTGTTAACAAGTTTATTCCGGGTAGTTCTGTATGACATGTGTGAAACTTTGCACATTCACTGCTGAACATCCAAAGTCTGCAAAGGCGAAGTCCACGCTCACTAGTTGAAGTTTAACGTCACTCAACGTTAATAACGAGTATGCCCCCCGTGAGCATCAATAACTGCTTGGCATCTCCTGCCCATGGAAGCGATGAGATGACGAATCACATCCTGTGGAATGGCTGTCCACTCAGCCTGCAAAGCTGCTGCAAGCTGAGATAGAGTCTGCGGTTGAGGTTGTCGCAGACGTCGGTCCAACTCGTCCCAAAGATGTTCGATTGGGTTTAAATCTGGTGATCTGGAGGGCCAGGGAAGAACGTTGATGTAGTGGTGTCTCAAGAAGACAGTGGTGAGTCCGGCTGTATGAGGACGGGCATTGTCATGTTGAAAAATGTCGTTGACGTTCACCATGATGGGTTGCACATGGGGCCTAAGAATCTCGTAGATGATTGCGTACGGTCGGATCGGAAATCCTACGCAGCCCTGGTATGGTTGAGGTAGTAGACGTCGCAGTGGTGATCCTATCCCGAGGGTGACGTAACCGGATGTAGCGATCTTGTGCGGGCGTGGTCACACGAGGTCTGCCAGATCGTGGACGGTCACGAGTAGATCCATGTTGTTGGTGACGTTTCCATAGCATTGTGATGGTGCTTGGGTGGACATTCACATCTGATCGAGATTTGCCTTCTTCCAAGCGACCAATGGCGTTGTTGCGTTGTGCTTCAGTCAGTCTTGGCGTAACTGTATTGCGTGTCGATGGCTTAACACTGAGCTTTGGAAACCGAGAACCCGTCACTTTTATAGGGATTTTGCACATGTTGCACTTGCAGAACATGCAGATCTCTCAAACAAATTTATTGGACACGAATGCGTTTTGGCGAAAAATCCGATGTTTTCCTCCATTTTCAAAGTGCACAACCGTTATTGTCATTTTGGTCTGACAATCAGTGTTTTAACACGTGTAACATCACATACTCTGAGCTTGTAACGTTATTACATATATTTCTCTTTAAAATAAAAGAAATATCCCTTTTGCGTTTCTGTTTTTGAAGAGTATATATTCCAAGTTATGTTCTCTATTAATTTCAATTTATACTTTTAATACATAGACTAACAACAATATCAGATGGTACTTTTGTTACTAATCGACAAGATGAAAGCCATTGTTGTAACGCAGTGCTATAAAAACACACATTGACTTCTATATATATATAAAATGTTAATATAACTTACTTTTGCCAATAATTATTCTATGAATAAATTTCATTTTGATTGGCTCACAAAGTAATTTACCGATGTTTGACTGCTTCGACTGCTCTTTTCTGTCTTTTTGTTGGTCAAGCTTGACTTCCCAAAATCTATTTACATCACTTAGCTGTGAAATGGGAGGTTAAAGTATACAGTGTGGTGGTGGCACTACCTACCCAATACTACACTAACCGAATAATAGCTTAATTTTAGTACTTTTAATATAAGATTTATATTGATATATGCACATAATTTATAACCATGTGTCACAACTTCTAACTTGTTTCGAAGAAAGATTAAGTAACAGAAAATAAAGTTAACTTGTAAAACCAGCAATACCATTAATAGGGCACACATTACCGATAAATATAAAAATATTTAAAACCAGCAATACCATGAGCAGGGCATACACAACCGAAAATTACAACGCAACAATATGTAAAACAAACAGTATTAAGGACTGGCTACAATTAGAGAAAAATACAGCAATACGTAAAAGTAACAATACCATAGAAAGACCACACAATTACAAAAGTACGAGTACAATATGTAAAACCAACAATACCATGAGCAGACCACACATTACCGAAAAATGTAACAATACGTAAAATAAATCGTATCATGAAGAGGCCACACATTACAGAATAAATAAATATATATCTATATAACCAAAAATGTCATAGTCAGACCATACCTAAAAATATAACAATATGTACAAACCAATAATACCATGGACAGGCAACACATTACAAATTTATAAAAGCAGGAAATAACTTGAACGAATAGATAATACCACGCACACGCATATTACGAATATATACATAATTTTTATGTGCCAATTGGCATTGCCACAACACTTGCACACAAGATTCTGTTATCTTTCAAAACCAACAACGCCAGAAGTACTACGCTTGCTCATTAGCGAAAATATATAGTTCATGTAAAAATATATTATATTTTAAAAATGACAGTGTCGTTACACATGTATATATAAAGCTTAGATCATCGCAATATTTTATAAATATCTTGGAAACACGTTTTTATATATAGAGCTTTGCATGTGTTACATGAAAAAAATATTTAGATGCGTTAGGAAAATCCATAAAAAACAGGTCAAAATCCTCTTAATAGATCTTTTTACTGTTGATAAGAATACAAGTTACATTGCTTAAGGGTAGAGTGAAATTTGTATGAGTCATACTAACATTGCTCATGTTGTTATATATCATGTCAATACTTACACTTTTCTTGTGTTTTTCACGAAAGTTTATAAGAAGTACTTAATTTCTTTTGGTAAAAAAACAACAACAAAACAATAAAACTTTTGTTTTGTAATTGAACATACCAAATACGTAATGTGAAGAGCGTGAACTGTTTCGTTTGTTATTCAGTTTGACGATAGCTTAAATAAAACAAAAAAACAGCCTCTCCTTTTTTTTAAACCCTGATGACGAATGAGTTCTCAGTTGCTCTCGACGTCTGCGAATACGAGAACACCTCTTCTAGAATAAATCATTAAATATTGTGTGGAGTTATGCCAGAAGAATTGTCACTGAGATATGTATGTATATACCAATGGAGCTGTCTGATTACTAGTGGAACTGTTTGGCTAAATCCAAAATAGCGATATTTTTTCTATCACGCTGTCTACCATCGAACATATGCTAATATCCTATAAATAATATTTAGTGTTTGAAGCTACGGACAACAGTTCCGGTTTTCATTTCCCCTTGGATGGAACGATGCTCAAAGTTAACATAGTTGTTGTTGTTCTTGTTTAATATTCCACCTCTTCTCAGAATTGTGTTCACATCGATTGTTGATTTACATTTCACTCAACTGAACAACATGGAAACTGTAAGTAACGTTTACGTTTCGTTAGTTTTTTTTCTCATTTATACAGACCACTTTCTTATTGTCTTGAAACGAATATCACAACTGTTCATTAAGAAAACTTTTCTTAGGGAATGTTCGAAGATAAAATTTAAAAAAAACACGTTAAATGGTGTTGCACCCAGTGGCACAGTCTGCGGACTTATAGTGTTTGAAAGTGGGTGTCGATAGCGCTTTGTATAACTTTGTGCATAATAACAAAACAAACTGTGCTTTATGAATTACAACAACACAAAATGTCTTTATTATTGATATACACTAACTGAACTGATTGATTACACAAGGCTTTATAAATCACGTTTGTAGTTTTCTGTATCGGATATTCATACAAAGCTACTCAATGGCTTTCTGCTCTAGCTACCTCTAATCTTAAACTGATAGACTAGAAGGTAGACAACTGGTAAACAACAGTCATAACTAACTGTTGCACTTCTGTGGTCGCGCCGAATAGTGGGATTTGTCAGTTATCCTTACAATATACACACAACTCAACTGAAAGGTAGGATTTATCAGTTATCCTTGCAGTTCACACACAACTTCACCGAATAGCAGGATTTGTTAGTTATTCTTGCAGTTCACACACAGCTCCAAATTCGGAGCACTTATGATTTTCATTTTCAGTAACTTGATGTAAATATAGGATTCACAGACCCACAGTTTAGCATACTAAAATCACAATCACTGGGCCACGTTCAGCTGGTATACAACTCATAGAAGCCATTTAGGTAATTTCTTTAATTAAGGTAAACAGTAAGTTGTTTTTAAAGACCTGAGTACGGTGCTCAAGGGCAAAGAATCATATTATTTGATACTCTGAAAAAAGACTTAACTCGAAATATTTGATTGAATTACCAAATATTTTGACTTTTTTTTAATTTCATCTGTTACCTTATCCAGTTTGAGCGTAACTCAATTACTTTTAGCAAAGAATTCGATCACTTTAATCTGTCTTATTCGTATATTCCCGAAAGAGATTTCTTTTAATTTTCGGGGCGGCAGCATACCATTAAAGAAAGCTTTTGTCTTCTAACGTTTTAATTTCTTCAAATCAGAAATCAGAAAGCTGAGCTGGGAGAATAACATGTAACTGATTTTATAGAATTAGAATTCTGTTTGTTTGTTTTTGAATTTCGCACAAAGCTACTCGAGGGCTATCTGTGCTAGCCGTCCCTAATTTAGCAGTGTAAGACTAGAGGGAAGGCAGCCAGGGTCATCATCACCCACCGCCAACTCTTGGGCTACTCTTTTACCAACGAATAGTGGGATTGACCGTCACATTATAACGCCCCCACGGCTGGAAGGGCGAGCATGTTTTTGGTGCGACCGGGATTCGAACACGCGACCCTCGAATTACGAGTCACACGCCTTAACACGCTTGGCCATGCCAGGCCCTTAGAATTCTGAGCTTGGGTAATAACATGTGACAGATTTTATAGAATTAGAATTAAGTGGTCGAAGGGAAACGTGCTTGCGTGCTCTGTTATTGCAATTTCTCTGTATGAATTCTCAAGATGGCTGGCTAGGGTATTAAAATAAAGTGCAGAACAACGTTTCGACCTTCTTAGATCATCTTCAGATTAACAAAAGATGACCTGAAAATGATTTTAGAAGGCCGAAACGTTGTTCTGTACTTTATTTTGATTGAAGTCTTAATACCCATACCAGCAGTCTTTAGAATACATTTTGCTTCAACTGGGTATCTTGTCATGATAAATTTCTGTGTATGTATAAATCGTACGATATTAATTGTGAAGGGTTTTCAATGTTCATACTCAATAAAAAATTTTGCAGGCGCAAATCTCCCCTTGGGTGGCAAGAAGAACTGTATTTGTTTGAATCTTCTTCAATATAAGTTGCTAAGATAAAAGAGACACATGTTCCATTCTGCGGCTTTTCCAAACCCGTGATTTAGATTCAATAAACTCTGAAAAGTAACACAGGACGGAAAAGTTTCTGATGTACTACTAAATGTTGCTTCTGTGTTGTTTTGTCAGCTTTTAGAGAAAATGCACTTCTATTTATTACATCTTCCACGTTGACCTTCTTTTGTACTTCTGATATTTAATTTGTACTTCTCTTAGTATAGGTAGGTTCAGAACCTTCAACAGAAACATTGGTTAAGATGTGGTTTCGTTCACATTAGTCAAAATATACAGGATATTTTAAAATAGACTCTTTATGTATTTTTAGCTGTGGAATTAAACAGCACACTATTTTTTTACACCTGACTTCTTTACAAAGGAGCGATATTTTCAGGAGATAATTGTTTTTTTCTGAGTTTTCTCTATAGATATCAGGCCTAGAGAGAGAGGTGCAGATATATTCTCTTGCCTAGCGTAGATTTAAAAATGACTTTTGAAATTGGAAATAGTTAGTAATACATGTAAGACTTGCTTCGTGTCGATATAAACTAAACTGTGTACTCGTCTTAAGTCAACAAATTCTCGCTCTAATCTATTCTCGATTGATAAAAAACGGTTCAGTAACAATAGAACTTGCAAACTTATCTCTGTCTGAAATGACCTAGAGATAAGTCAGCGTTAGATTACAGCTTCCAAAAACCGAAATTTGTTAGAACAGGTGCTTTAAGTTTACGGTGATGTCTGAACGAGCACATGAAAACACGAAAGCTTATAATATAGAAAGTAGATAGCACTAGTTATACGCTACAATACCAGCGGAATAACCTCGCAATAGTGAAGAAAAACGTGCTAACTGATAATACTAGGAATAGAAAACTTCGAATTAAACCTCTCACTATGGCTGTTGTCGTGCATTTTTGGTTCTAAGTTATAAGTGTATGTGTGTTTTCTTATAGCAAAGCCACAACAGGTTATCTGCTGAGTTCACCGAGGAGAATCGAACCCCTTATTTTAGCGTTGTAAATCCGTAGATTTACCGCTGTACTAGTGGAGGAACTATGTCATACAATGGAATGTCTCGTGGTTTGTAGACTTTGATTAAACTAATAGATTGGAGATATTTGTTAACAGCCCTTTAATAAAGCTCTTGATTATGAATATTTTTATATTCCGTAAACTGAAGTGCTTTTCAAGGTAAGATCAATACTGAACAAATAATGAGAAATGAAATTATTTAATGATTATGTGTAGTATCCATGCCCTGGTTTTGGGTTGGTTTTTAATTTCGCGCAAAGCTACACGAGAGCTATCTGCGCTAGTCGTCCCTAATTTAGCAGTAAAGGATTAGAGGGAGGGCAGCTAGTCATCATCGTCCACCGCCAACTCTTGGGCTACTCTTTTACCAACGAATAGTAAGATTGACCATCACATAATAATGCCTTTACGGCTGAAAGGGCGAGCATGTTTAGTGTGACAGGGATTTGAGCCTGCGACCCTCGGATCATGAGTCGAGTGCCTTAACCACCCAACCCATCCCCTGGTCCGAAGTTATATAAATTCATAGGTATGAAAGGTTATCTTGTGGCATGAAAAGTTACTTCCTTAAATGTAGTTGTACACACGCCTTTAGGAAGTTTAAATCGCAAAATGCAAAACTGAACATTTGAATGTACCCCCGCATGGGCCTAACGAACCGCCATACCAATTTAGGTGAACATCTATCCTCAACCAGACTCGGCATAGCCAGGTGGTTAGGACGCTTGACTTATAATCCGAGAGCTGCAGATATGAACCCCCATCACACTAAACATGCTCTCCCATTTCAACCGTGGAGGCGTAATAAATGTGACGGTCAATTCCAATATACATTATTAAAAGAGTAGCCAAGATTTGGCGGTGGGTGGTGATGACTAGTTGCCTTCCATCTTATATTTCAATGCTAAATTAAGGATGGCAAGTGCAGATAACGTGCGTGTAGCTTTATTCTTACATTTAATCTGTATAAATATAATACTAACGTCTGTTATTTGTCTATGTAACTACTTCGCAGGGTGTAAATGTTTTATTGATGTTTTTTTTTAATTTCGCACAAAGCTGGTTGACAAGCTTAAAATGTAAATGTTGTTTCAAGAATACAGACTCGTGAAAGTACTCCAAAATGTTGTGAATATGCAGTTGTTTTTGAGTACTTCCGTGTAATTCATTGCAGCCGAACACAGATAGACATTTGAGTAGTTCTGTGCTTAATAAGAACCAACCAACCTATATAGTTGGTTTTAAACACATTTTATTGGCTTTAAAATATTTATAAAATAATTTTTAAATGTTATTTAGACAAAGAATCTCTGAGTCAACTCGAAAATTGTACATTTTGTGGTAACAAAATGCAACATACAGTAGATGAGGTAGGTTTCAAACGTTGGAATTAAACATACAAATCTGTAGGGTTTGAAACGTTGGAATTAAACATACGAATCTGTAGGGTTTGAAATGTCGGAATTAAACATACGAATCTGTAGGGTTTGAAACGTCGGAATTAAACATACGAATCTGTAGGGTTTGATATCAGAAGTCACACGCTGTGACTTTTGTTCTTTAAATATAGCGGTTTTTCTATCACAATAAAGTTACCCACTCTGGTCAAGGCTGTCCACGTATTCTGACAGTTCTTTGAAAATAAACGTTCTTTACGTAGACGCAATTCTCTTCGGCCGTTTAGCATTCTTACTACTAACTGAAATTTTTCTCTGATCTCTTTTAAGTCTTGCTTTCTCAGTAACTGATAGCCTTAGTTATCATTGCCAAATCCAGATTTCATACTAACAAATTAGTTTAAAATCTGGTACTTCTGACATCTGTCCTCCAAAGATAAAAAAGTCTGCTAATTGTCAGTACATTTATCCATCATTATTGGCTTCTAGAGAACTGTATTGCAATAACACCATGACTTTGGGCAAAATTTTGTAAAACTAATTTTTATCTGCCAGGGGAAAGAAAGAACACTGTAGCTCTTCTTGTTAATTTCAGTTTTAACATTGAAAACACCGTTGATTTTCTCATATAACAGTTCGCATTTTGTAAAATTTGCAGGAGAATTGAGGAAATGGTGGATGAGTGACTCACAAAAGTGAACATACCATATGTGACCTAGCCCATTCGTAAATTTATTGTTAACTACATTGCTGAAATTATTTTGTATTATTGACTTAATTTAATCTTAATATTTAAGCCAGTCGAATGTCGCGTTATGTATTATTAGGTTTAAGATAAAAAGATGGCTGACGTTCTTATAAAATCCATTCTTTTGATGTCTTCGTTTTCTGATTTTTTGATGTTCAAAATTAAGTATGCTTAGGGCGTACGTTATACGTGATTTTCATTATTAATATATGTGTTATTTATAATTATTTTACTTCTAAATAATATCATATTTTAAGTTGTACAGGTGTGATCTATGTGGTTTACTTACTTTTGGTAAAATTTTAGTCATAACAATAACACAGATCAAAGTAACCATGTTATTCATTCTTATCTCAATAGAATGTATAGAAAATTCCTAAGATTTAGGACACTGAATGAAAAACTGTTTAATCTGACTGATATGTAACTCTTTAATTTTATAAAGTACCTTCAAAGAGAAAAAGGTTTTCTTTGTAATTTTGAAGTCTCGAGTATAATTTAAAAAAAATTTCATACGCTGTAACAATTTTTAATTTAAATAGCATGACATTAGAAAACTTTGTTTTGATCTCAGTGTTACTGCTATTGAGGTATAATATGAAACCAATGGTAACTTTAAAACGTAAACAAAATATCACAGAGTTTTTTATTTGTATATATTCATAGACTGAGAACTTTATATTAAAACTATCTGGCCTTCTCATCTCGTCGTTTCAGTATGTGTCACAACAATTTGTGCTCTATCTGACGATCGTGCCTCTTGATAACAGTTTCTTTATTGCAAAAATATTCATTGTAAAGATGTCACGTCCAACTCACACGACTTCATCATCCATGCTTTCCATAATCCATGTTATTTATATACGAAGACAATGATTTACTGACTCTCATTTCAAAAGCCTGTGTATGCAGTATAAATATCCCTTTCATTCATCTAGTTTCTTGAGGTATGCAACAGCTGAGCTAATATGTCACAAAAACAACTTGTGCATACGTGGCTTGTGTCGCTTTCCCAGACGGAACTCCTTCCTTATTATGTTAGGTGCTGTTACTTAGGGCACGTAGATACTTTTTCCATCGATCTTTCTAGCAATGGATTCTCACCTGTTACAAGACACCGCACTTTGCCAAACCTGGCTAGGACACTACTTGGTTTAGATATTTCTTGGATGATCCTGATGCCTGAGGTTGACAGATATCCCTTTTTTTTCAATGCCATTAAAAATAACGAATATCCCAAACCTAGTAATTTGTACAAAGCTACTTCAGCTACAATGTTCGAACTCCACCTATTTATGCACTCACGGCCCCAAATTGAAGTGCAACTTTTACTAAGATAAAGTTGGTTTTGGTTGGTTTTTGGAATTTCGCACAAAGCTACTCGAGGGGCTATCTGTGCTAGCCGTCCCTAATTTAGCAGTGTAAGACTAGAGGGAAGGCAGCTAGTCATCACCACCCACCGCCAACTCTTGGGCTACTCTTTTACCAACGAATAGTGGGATTGACCGTCACATTATTCACCCCCACGGCTGGGAGGGTGAGCATGTTTAGCGCGAAGCGGGCGCGAACCCGCGACCCTCGGATTACGAGTCGCACGCCTTACGCGCTTGGCCATGCCAGGCCTACTAAGATAAAGAGACGTGAAAATAAAACTTACATATTTAGAGTTCATCATGCTAACTACTGGACAATGTTTGGTTCAACTGCAAGTAAAGTTTGAAAATTACTTTAGAAAACACTGAAAAATAATAACCAACACTTGTAGATATGTTAATTCTATTCACGCCTTACCTCGTTTAAAACAAGTAATGTGCATCCTGACAAGTAATGTGTGTGCTTAAAAGTAATGTGTATCCTGAAAATAGAAAATTAATTGCTCACCATCTTCTCTATTCTTTCTCTTCCAAAGAATTATTTGATAATAAAAAGTTATTTTAGCTTACGATAACAACTACTTGTGGTTACAAAACCTAAAAACCAACACATTCGTAGCTATTTCTAGGTGAGTTTAATTTTTAGTCAGCGTTTATGTTCTACGTGAATCATTTATTTAGGACCTCAAGAGTGCATGTTGAAGCTCATGTATAGCTTTGAATATTGTATCTAACTGGTATTATAGTCCCTGTTTGCATGAGATTAAAATGTGTTTCCAATGACTGAAAGATCGTCAAACGCATAGTTTATGTTGGTGTTGTTCAGTGAATTCCATTTAGCAGAACTCGTTGACGAAACCTGCGTTATGAACACTTGTTTGTACAAAGAAACTGACGGTTTGATGTATCCATTGCCGCCTCGAGTGTTACAACAACAGCACTGCAGTTACATTAGAGCTTACCTTCAAGCAGTGAGCGACAGACATCTTACAACTCAAGCGGAGTTACTTCGTGGTGGTGTCAGGACAAGAGCAAAGAAACGTGTTAGCTATAAATACAGAGGATAAAGAGCACTGAGAAATATTTTACAAGATGAATTACCTCATCTTACTTACAACGTTACTTATTTACAACGTGTTATCAGACGCATCACTTCTGTGACTGAATGTCTCAAGTCATTTGTAAACACAGTTAAAAGTAGCAATCAAATTTGAATGTTTTGTTTGTACTTGAATTTCGCACAAAGCTACTCGAGGGCTGTCTGTGCTAGCCGTCCCTAATTTAGCTGTGTAAGACTAGAGGGAAGGCAACTAGTCATCACCACCCACCGCCAACTCTTGGGCTACTCTTTTTACCAACGAAAGTGGGATTGACCGTCACATTATAACGCCCCACGGCTGAAAGGGCGAGCATGTTTGTCAAATTTGAAGTTCCAAGTATTAAGTCTTTACATTTTATTCCAACAACGACACGAAACAGTAAAGCTTTGAAATAAGCACATAAAATTGCAGTACTTAATACAATAAAACAGGATTGCGGTACTTAATACAATAAAACAGGATTGTTAAGCAGTATCTGTTTCACTACCACTTTTTTCAAGTAATGATATACTCGTACGATCGTGACGATAAGAAAACTAGTTTGTTTAAAACCGAAATGTTACGTAATAACTTTCAAAGAAGAAGTCAGCTCTTTGTTTCGAAGCACACTCGACTTTTCTAAGCAGATTTTAGTTTAAGAAAGAAGAACTATTCAAATATTTTCTTGTTTTTAGAGTTGGTTACAGTCGAGGTACAAAGTTCCGCACGCTGTCTCCTGCAGTCGTGGGTATGCAGTAAGAGTTATGTATGTTTGTGTGTTTTTCATATAGCAAAGCCACAAAGGGCTATCTGCTCAGCCCACCGAGGGGAATCGAACCCCTGATTTTAGCGTTGTAAATCCGGAGACATACCGCTGTACTAGCGGGGGGAGTTATGCCTAAGAGTTGTTTAAGAGTGGTGATAAATAGCTGTCCTCCTTATGGTGTTTTTTTCAATTTCTGAAGATCTGTACACAGATATACCTAAGAGTAACATTTTGCGAACGTTTTCAAAGAAACGAAAAACAATACAAATTCATCTACTTATAAAATCGTTTTTCCTCAGAAAATTAACGATAGAATAGCGATATATATGTATTTAATAACTATTTATTACCAGATTCAAATGGCATTTTATAACTACATAACTTTCTTTACGAACCTCACTTTTGTCTGGTGTTAGTATTTGTGAACTTTTCCATTAAATGTTTTTACAAGAAGATAGGTCATCATATTATCCTTTCATAACAGGATTAGAAGATACATAAACAGTCACGGTTCCAATGTTAAAAGTTTTATTTAGTTTTAAACGAATATTTAATAACCATCTAGGCCTGGCATGGCCAAGCGCGTAAGGCGTGCGACTCGTAATCCGAGGGTCGCGCCCGCGTCGCGCTAAACATGCTCGCCCTCCCAGCCGTGGGGGTGTATAATGTGACAGTCAATCCCACTATTCGTTGGTAAAAGAGTAGCCCAAGAGCTGGTGGTGGGTGGTGATGACTAGCTGCCTTCCCTCTAGTCTTACACTGCTAAATTAGGGACGGCTAGCACAGATAGCCCTCGAGTAGCTTTGTGCGAAATTCCAAAACAAACAAACAAACAATAACCATCTAAATACCTTTTTATACGAGGTCTGTTCAAAAAATACGCGGACTGTTTGAATTGCGCGGCTCCAGTTGGTTCCAGGGGAATCCGCTTGGTGTCGCTAGGTTCGCACAGATCAGCTGATTACGACGCCATTTCCTGATTGCAGATATCTTCATTTGTGTAATAGCAACGCGGTTTTAAGTGAAGTGCGATTTTTTCGTTTGGCGGATTTCAGAATGAATGACCTGAAGGAGCAACGACTTGCTGTGAAATTTTGTGTTAAACTTGGAAAATCTGCGACTGAAACTTTTGCTATGCTTAACACGGCTTACGGTTATGTTGCTATGAAGCGTACGTCATGTTTCAAGTGGCATGAACGTTTTAAGGATGGTCGACAGTCCATTGAAGATGATGAGCGTCCTGGACGTCCTTCCACGTCATCTGACGACCCACACGTCGACAAAATCAACACCCTGGTGCGAGCAAATCGACGTCTGACTGTCAGGGAGCTTGCTGAAGAGTGTGGGATATCAGTTGGATCTTGTTACGAGATTTTGACCGAAAAAATTGAAGATGCACCGCGTTTCTGCGATATTTGTGCCTCAGAACACGTGAGTTTTTGGCCAAACACTCGATCACTGTTCTTCCCCACCCCCCACCCCCTACTCACCTGACCTTGCTCCTTGCGATTTGTTTTTGTTCCCCAAACTCAAAAGACCCTTGAAAGGAAGAAGAGTTAAGACGATTCCCGATATTAAGGCAAATGCGACGAAGGAGCTGGAGGACATTACAAAAGAAGCGTACCAGGACTGTTTCAACAAGTGGAAACACCGTTGGGATAAGTTTGCGTTGGGGAGGAGAGTACTTTGAAGGGGTCCCAGACCTGTAACTTCTAAATAAAGTACATTTTGTTTTATGACGTTAGTCTGCGTATTTTTTGAACAGCCCTCGTAAATAACAGATCCGTTTTTTTATGGACTTCCAGAAGATCCATGAGGGGTTGCAGGTTTACTTTGAAAAATACATATTAAATGTTTTATTAAAACATAGCTGATAAACTACTGGTGTAAAAAATGCTTTCCTTGAAACTATTAGCTTAAAACGTTGAATTATATAAGGTCTTTAAAACCACAGTTCAAATTATATTAATTGCTATTTACCATTGAGCAAGTAAGTAGTAATCCATCAATGAATGAAGTAGGGCTTAACTAACCAGAGAATTAGAATTAATATTGATGGATTCATTCTTTAATAAATCTCTTTGATTAAATAATTTAGTAACGAGATTTTGACAAATGATTTTAAATACACACGAAGCTGTTGGAAATCAATAAATGGTAATGAAAATTGAGGGTAATAGAACAACTTGTGTTTTAATGTTACTTCTCAAGAAATGCAATCATATGAAACGATTATCAGCATCCGGTGTGATAATGATGAAGTTAAATATTATTTAATCATAAGATAACTGAAACCCCGTATTAAACCGTATATACTGAATTCTTCATGGGAATCTGATTTTAATAGATCTTTTTTTGTGGTCTTAACATTATTATAATTTGAACTACTTTATCATTACTTAAATCTATAGTTTCGTGTTCGAGAATAAATACACTGTTAGCGACTTTGTTATCAAACGTAATTATTCATACTTACTTGAAAAAAACACTTGAAGTGTTTTGTAGATAATACAAGTCAAATCATGCGATTTTATATTCACAGAGATAGATAGATTACTTAAATCTCTTATAGAAATTATCAGGGGAAGTTTCTAATTACCTTCAACAAACATTGAGAAATGTTCCATTTTAGGATTGTTTCCCCCAGTGGTACAGGGATATGTCACCGGACTCACACCGCTATAAACCGGGTTTTGATACCCGTGGTAAGCAGAGCAAAGATTTTCTACTGTATAGCTTAACTTTTAATAAACCATTCTGAAATTACATTCATGTTAGGGTATATTTTCATGTTGGACTTTATGGTGGGATATTTCATGTCACGGAAGTGCTATATATGTGAGTGTGTATTAATAAAGTGCCTCGTTGTGCTTGTTTAGTGCAGTATTTAAAGCAGTTACATTACCAAAGTGGTTTATATGTTACTTAATAGGGAAAGAGTGCTTGGGAGATGGGCAGGAAGAAATGCTCTGTATATGAAATGTGAGTTGCATCCTGTTGAAGTTGAGGACATTCAATCCCTTTGGGTTTCTGTTAGCGAATATAAAAGGAAAGTTCTTTCAATGAGAACTTGTTAAAGACCTTCAGATCATATTGATGAAATTAGTGAAAATTTTACAGTGGGAAAAATTTTAATAAGGTCGTAATTATGGGTAGATTAAATTTCTGGCATGTAGGTTGGAAAATGTTAGAGTTATACCACGAGTAAGAAGGGTGTTAGAAACTGTTCAAGAAAGTTTTCTTTACCAACTTGTCAAGAAACCTACTTGACATAATGCTATTTTAGATTTATTGTTAACTTCTAATATAGAAATTGTTGAGAGGGTGGAAATAATGGAACATATAGGTCAAGTGATCACTGCTGTATTAAATTTAACGTTTGCTACATGTGGAGAGAAGTAATACTATTTTTGTTACAAATTTTTAAAAAAAGCACATTTTGTAGGAATGACACAATAATTATCTGTTTTGAATTAGCAGCAAAATTATTTGTAGAGATTGATCAAATATGTTACATTTTTAATTTCTTTAGACATAATTGTTATGAAAAGACAAGACTGGCTGCAAGTAAAAAAACCAGGTTGGGTCACAAGAAAATAGAAAATCAGTACAAACTCAAGAAATCTGAATTGATTGGTATGAGAGAAGATTTAGATTATTATAGACGATCAAGAAAGTTGGTGAAGTAGGAAATTAGAACATTAAATGGACTGAAAATGTTAATTTGAATTTCTTTAAGAAGATTAATGGTGAAAATATTTTGTGGTAGGAGTAGGATCCTCAAGGGACAAAGGAAGACATGTATCTGATGATTATGAGATGACTAGGTTAATAAATTTTATTTTTCTTCAAGTTTCACTCATGAAGATTTAAGCAGTATTCTTATCTTAAACAAGTGATAAATGGATACAACATTAATCAAAATGTCCGCATGAATTATGAGATTGTTAATAAGAAAAAATTAAGACGTTTAAGAAAGATAAGGTTTATGCGCCAGATAATATTCCACAAGCATTTTGAAGATTGGTTATGCGAGCCATGCGCTACTGTTTCTTGTCAGTTCTTGAATAGTGGGCAAGTACCAGAGGATTGGAAGTTAGCTAATATAATTCTTCTTTTCAAGAGAGGTGTTAAAATTGTCCCAGTAATTATAGACCTATTAATCCCACATCAGAGGAAGAAAACGTTTTGAGAACGTCCAATCAAAAGTACTTTGCAAAGTCATTAACAAACTTTAAAATTATTTTGGATAGTCAACATGGCGTCACTAAGGGTGTGTGTGTTTTATTATAGCAAAGCCACATTAGGTTATCTGCTGAGCCTACCTAGGGAAATCGAACAAGTGATTTCAGGGTTATAAATCCGGAAGCTGTCATTAAGTGAAAATCTTGCCTTACAAACCTTTGAAAAGATTACCACTTGTGTAGATAAAAGTAGTATTTTAAAAAAAAAACTTTGAAAAGGTGCCACGTTAAATGTAAAACAACCATCTCTATAGGTGGGGGAATAGATTAGCTAATTAAATAGAAGAGCGACTGGATGGAAGATAACAGAGAGTTTTGTAAATGGATTTCAATCAAATTGGATTCATGTTACAAGTGAGGTACCACATGGCTCACTCTTGGAATCTTTGTCTTTTTTATTTACATCAGTGACATTGTCAATAAATTACTTACATTTATTGATGATATTAGGATATTAGCTGTGAAGAAGATGCTGATGCTTTACACAAGGATATAGACTTTAGTGAGTTTGGGAAATATATAGCAGAAGAATTTTTTATATTACAATATAATTTATGTGGGTTATTATAATTTGAATCATAAGTATAATTTGGATGAAACTAATCTTCACAGTGTAATAAAAGAAAGGTATCTTGGTGTAACATTGGTCAGTCTCTGAACCAATTCAAGCAGTGTGCTGTTGCCATCAGAAAAGAGCAAATGGAATTTTACGTAAACGCGAACGAACTTGGCAGGGGTTTAGTTTATAGAGAGAGAAATTTCAAGAACTCCTTCCCCAACTGGGGTATCAGGAATGTTATGATTCCTCTTCGTCCCCTTACGTGAGATATTGTTTAACCGTACTTGAACTTTGCCTGTATTTAATTTTTTTATTGTTTGAGGTATGAAATGAAGATGGGACATTATAAAATTTTTGGGAGAGAAAGAGCGAAAAAAAGCGGTACCGAAGAAGTTAGCCAGACGAGCAGACGCCATTGTAAATACCAACACAAAACGATCCGATTCAGGGCTGGACAATAGTCTTGGCTGGGATCTAAAGATTTAATGCCTGAGACTTGGATGTTGGGGGAAACGGGAGTGCCCCAAGAAAACCCACTTTCACAGGACAGGCGCCGAATGTTTTACCTGTCCTGTGCCCGAATCTGAAAAAAGAAATAAATATTAACATGAATCTATCTTGTCTGTGATAATGTTTCTTGTTGAGTGATTTGTGATTGTTGAAATATATTATACAGTGAAGTGTATTTTGTTGGTGCACTGGCTAATTTACATAATGATGCATTTAGTTGATTTCTGTGTTCGGCTTTTAAATAATAATTGTGTGATATTTCTGTGAGCCCGTTTCTAAGAGTTGGTAAGTTACTTATTTGGTGTATATAGTTGATAGGTGTGTATGATGTTAATCTGTTTGCTGCTCTTAGTATTTTATTTTGTTGTACTTGGATTTTTTGTAATGTGTTGTTAGACACATTATATGTGACTTGACATCCGTATTCTATTAACAGACAGATGTAAGCCTTGTATATATGGATGATACTCTCCGGTGTGCAGTTTGAATATTTGCTAGATATGGTCATTAAATGTGAAATGCGTTTTTTGATGGATCACTGTATGTTGTTGACATGTTTTTCTCATGTAAATCTTGAGTCAAATGTGATGCCAAGGAATGTGATGTGTTTGCTCATGATGATAGGCGTATTGCCAAGTGTGATGTTTACTTTTTTCAGAGTTTTTCTGTGTCTTTTTAGTTTCTATAAAAAAGTGATTGCTTACTTTTTTATTGGATTTAAAACTACTCTCCACCTGTTGCTCCAGCTCGTGACATTATTTAGTGTTTCTTGAACGCGAGACATGACCATTACAGTGTTTCTAGAGATACTCCAGATAGCAATGTCTTCTGTTTATTGTGAATAAAAGTGTACGTTAAACTGGGAAAAGGTATATCGCTGACAAAAATAATGTACAGTAGTGGCGACAGGACGGATCCTTGGGTCACTATTGCAATTATATTAAAAGATTTTGATAAAGTTTTATTGACATTTACTTGGGCTGTTCTATCAGTTAAGAAGTTTAATATCCATTTGATAACAGTGTGATTTATTTTCAGATGAGTTATTTACACTTAATGGCGTCATGCCAAATACTCTCAAATGCTTTTTTAACATCTAAAAATACATCTATGGTTACAAGATTGTTGTTAAATGCTTTGTAAATTGATTCAGTGAGTCGTGTGAGGTGATCTATTGTTTGTCTGTTTTTCCTGGAAGCATTTTGAGATTCGAGTAGGATGTTATTTATTTCACAGAAATGAAGGAAGCGATTTGAAACGATTTTCTCCATCAATTTGCCAAGACAACTTAACAGACTGATCGGTCGGAAGTTGTCAGGACTTGTCCTGTTTGTTTGTTTCTTTGGTATCGTGGTGATAATGGCTTTTTTCCATGTGCCAGGGTAATAACCAGTTGCTAATGAGATGTTCATGATGTTTGTGAGGTGTTGTAATAAACGATGGAACCTTTTTTGAGAATAATATTTGGTATTTGATCATGTCCGGGTGAAGTGTTTTTCAAGTTTTTACTGTTAATTTTGAGGCGTGAAGGAAGATCGATTTGAATGTATGTAGTTGTTAACATGTTGTTGGTGTTGTGTGTCAAAGTCGGCCGATTTTAGGTCACTGAAAGAGGATTCGTAGTAGTCTGATTTTAGGTTGTGTGAACAGAAGTATTATATACAAGTCTAAAGAGGTTATAATTTCATTATATATATCTATAGCTAGGCCTCATTTGAAATACTGTGTTCAGTCTTAGATTCTTTTCTTTAGGAGGATAAGTTAAGGTTTTTGAAATTGTGTTCTCTTTAAAAAAGAAAGGTTAGAAAGCATCTTATTGAAGTGTTCAAGATTGTGAAGGAAATTGATAGTTTGTGATTATTATGTTGACGCATCTTCCTTTTTTCGTAGTTAATTATAATAATAGGAGTATTAGCGGACACAAAATATAAATTGTGGCAAAGTCTTTTTCTGCTGACAAAGTTTTGTTTTTCTAACAGGGTGATTGACCCCAGAATGGTTTACGTTCTGATTTTGTGGAGGCAATAAATTTTAGAGTTTTGATCAGGTTTACTTAGAAGTTCGTACAAAGCTACACGAAGCTTATTAGCGCTAGCCATTCCTAAATTAGCACTGAAAGACCAGAGGGAAGGCAGCTAAGTCATACCACCAATTTCCAACTCTTTACTCTTTTAGCAGGGAATATTGAGATCGACCTTCACCTAATAACGCTCCCATGGCTGAAAAGGCAAGCATGTTTGTTGGAACGAGGATTCTAATCTGCGATTCACAGCTTGCAAGTCGAAAGGCTTAACCACTTGGCCGTGCCAGGCCTAAATGTAATAGAAATCTTAATAACTACATGAATGATAACGGTTCGTCTCGATACTTTTTTTATTTATAATAATTTAGTCTGGAGTACAGGACAGACGAGATGAACCAACAGGTATCTTGTTGTCCCTAAGCGTTATTAAATAAATAAACCTAAGGCTTCAGTGAAAGAAGACTTAAAATTATTAAAGGTTCTAATAACACTGAATAACTGCTGGAAAGTGTTTATTGCATTTCAAAATTTGTTTGGTTTGGTTTGTTTTGAATTCGCGCAAAGCTACAGTTCAAAATTTGTAGTATACGATGGAGGGATTTACATATTTTGATTTTAAAAAAATACATTTGATTAAAAAACTTAGAGAAAATACCTTTAAGCTTTAGGTAATTTTAAAATAGCTTTTGGTCCAGCATGGCCAAGTGTGTTAAAGCGTGCGACTCGTAATTTGATTTGAAGGTCGCGGGTTTGCATCACCGTCGCGCCAAATATGATCGCCCTTTCAGCCGTGAGTGCGTTATAATGTGACGATCAGTCCTACTATTCGTTGCTAAAAGAGTAGCCCAAGAGTTGGCGGTGGGTAGTGATGACTAGCTGCCTTCCCTCTAGTCTTACACTATTAAATTAGGGACGGCTGGCACAGATAGCCCTCGTAAAGCTTTGTGCGAAATTCAAAAAACAAACAAACAAAATAGCTTTTTTATTTGAACCATCGTTAAATGTACTAACTTTGATAAAGTCACAAAGGTGAAACGTTGGCTCCAATAAAAAGTTCTTTTATCCGGTGCTTATAGGTTGTTTTTCACTAACGTTTAATCAATACTCAACAATACAAAAACAGTAAAAATTAAAACCTTCTATAAAACAATATTCTTTTCCAGTATGTGTGTGTGTTTTCTTATAGCAAACCCACATCGGGCTATCTGCTGAGTCCACCGTGTGGAACCAAACCCCTGATTTTAGCGTTGTAAATCCGTAGATCCGTAGACTTACCGTTGTACCAGCGGGGATCTTCTGTGGTGTAACTCAATCAATATTTATCGTATCCAAATACATTGTCATTTCATATATTTTTAAATAAGTTCGTTCATATCGAGTTTATATTATTATTTTTACTTTATCCGCTGTTTCTGATGGTTTTCGCAACCAAACCTTTCTATACTCAAATATAAATCAATTCTTTAAACATTATGTAAACGAACAGAACATTAAAAGGTTAATAATAAGAAGAACTGAATCGTGTGAAAGTTATATATACATCTGTACACGTCATAATAAATATATCGTTGAACTATATCTAAAATATCATCCGGAACAACAAATAGAAAAATAACATGAATTTACTCAGTTGTTTTTTTTTCCAAGTTTTAAATTATTTACTTTTGTAAGTTAATATAAACAACAAAAACAATAATTAGAAAGTCCAAAACAGTCCACTTTTTATGAATGGTCTATTATTTTCCAGTAGCTCCTGTTAAAGAAGAATAAACCAATCTTTGAAAAAGTTTGAGCTTCAATTAATCTTCAGAGTGCTTCAGTTAGATTCGTTTACCATGTTAAAAATAAGCGTATAGTACAAGAACGTTTAGTGTTGAGGTATCGATGACATGTTTAACTGTATTATAATAACGTCAGGAGCATTCAATGTTAGAAAACGTTGATTTGATCGAAAGTTTCATGTGATACAATCCTGCTATATTTTTGTTTTTAAGAATTTTAAGAAAATCATAGAAAATACCGAGAGCACGTGATTCATGATGATAAACTCACTTGAAGAAAAATGTATTATATTATCCATACCAATCGTCTTTAGAATACTCTGAGAACAAGAAGTTTCGTTGTTTAATATATTACAGTAAGCTCGCTTACTTCTGTCTTTAGATTCATAGTAAACTGACCCCGGCGTGGACAGGTGGTTAGGACGCTCGACTTTTAATCTGAGAGTCGAGGGTTTGAGCCCTCGTCTCACCAAACATACTCGCCATTTCAGCCCCTTTATAATGTGAATACCAATCCTACTATTCTTTGGTAAAAGAGTAACCCAAAAGTTGGCGGAGGGTGGTGATGACTAGTTTGCCTTCACTCTAGTTTTACACTGCTAGATTAGGGGCGGCTGAAGCAGATAGCACTCGCGTAGCTTTCCAAGAAATTAAAAAACAAACAATAAATTTGTCCCACCTCAAATTTCAAAATCAACTTTAAAGTCTGTAATATATGATGAATGATGCTTGCACTGTAGCAGAACGAAAGATATGGGTCACTTACAGAGATGCCACCATTACAATTATATGAATTGTCAATAGAATTAATGCATGGCAGAAGTTTGGGACTATTCATGAGAGCAGAAATTACCAATGATAAAGTACGTAACTGATTGGTTGTTATAAAGTAAAACTGTTTCGTTATATAGCTACACTGGCATTCTGCTAGGTCACAATGTATCGATAGGAAAATGAAGGAAAATAAGAAAAATATTGAATGAAAAGGAAATAAGGAAACTCTTAGAGTTTTGAATGGAATAAATAACATTTTATGTTTGTGCTGGGTATGTCTTTGATGAACAGCAGTTTTGAGATAACTCAACTCTAGAAAGAAAAATGTTCCTTCTCTTCTTGGTCTGCTTATGAGAGTTGCATGCCACTGTCATTAGCTAACACCCACATAAATTGTGCTTATTGTGATTTTTGTTTCATGATGATGCCATCATGTAAGAATAGTCCTCCATCAATAGCAGAGGTGCCAACCATTATGATTTGAGTGTAATCATTACGATTTTGGTGTATACATTACAACTATATGTTCATACAGACAAATATTACGACTGTTGCAACTCCCAAATTATTATGTATTATATAGGTCTATACAATAAAGTGATAAATTGTTCCCCCAGCGTTTGAAAGGGGTGAAAAGAAAATTTCTAGTGAGATGCAAATAAATTTTGATAATAAATAAAAGACATAGTCCAAATGGCTACTTGCGATAATCATGTTTGTGCTTGAAATAATAGAAAATATTTGCATCTCCGACGTCTACCAACAGTTTGAGTGCGGTGCTTCTCCACACTTGGTACGTGGGGGATCCATAGTTACGTCATCAATGCTTGTCAGCCAATCAGCGCTCGCGTAGATGGGCATTTCTCCTTTTCTAAGCGGCATAGAAACACCAATGCGATCGTTCACAAGTTGGAAAAAAAGAGGCCTCGTTTACCAGATTGTCTTGTTTCTGGCAAATCTAAATGGACTAAAACCGTGAATCAAAATTTTAGGAAAGAGTATAGTGCAAAATATCCGGTCATTGCATCAAAAGTCAGTGACAGCCATGCGTTTTGTACAGTTTGTCACATCGATCTTTCTGTGGCGCATGGCGGGATAAACGATTGTTCCAGACATAAAAAAACCTGCATCTCACCAACAAAAGGCTGAGGCGAAGATAAAAACGATGCAGATAACGACATTTATGATTAAGAATTCAGAATATGAAACCATAAATGCAGAAGTGATGTTCACGCAATTCGTTATTGCTCATACTTTATTCCTACCAGTAGCCGATCATGCAGGACATCTATTCAAAAAAATGTTCCCAGACTCCGATATAGCGAAAAAATATGGCTGCGCCAGAACCAAAGCTACAGCCATTTTACAAATGTTGGGTTGGATCCACAGATGGATCCACAGACATGGATGACTCAAAACTGTATCCAGTGATTGTACGATATCTTGACCATTTGCTTGGAAAAATTGTTTGTTCTCTTTTGGCAATGGTGGAATGGAAAGAAGCTTCAACAGGAGAGAGTATTTTCAAACTTTTGGACCACGAACTGACAAAGAGGAAAATTCCATGGGAAAACTGTCGTAGTTTTTCTTCATACAATGCCTCAGTTATGTCTGCTATGGGTAAAGGTGTGATGGGACACATCTCAAGACGACAACCTAGCATTTACTTCATGGGCTGTGCCTGTCACCTCATAAATATTGCTGCCCAGAAAGCTTTCAGAGAACTGCCCTGCTCAGTTTCTGATATATTGATAGATATCTACTATTTTCTGGACAAAAGTGCTAGCAGAAAACAACATTTCAAAGAGTTTCAAGGATTGTATGAGAAAGAAACAAGAAAAATTCTACAACTTGTTAACACAAGATGGCTATCGCTTGGGGTGTACCTCATTAGAATGTTGGGCATGTGGAAGCCATTGAAAATGTATTTTCACTGTGAAATGAAAAAAAAAACTAGATTCAAAAGGATCTAAACGTGCAGCTAAGTCAGACAGAAAGACCTTAACAGTCAGGATATCCTCTCAGCCACACAGGGACACAAGACAACAGTCTAGAAAAGCAGACAAAGAAACATTTGATATAACTCAATATATGTTTAGGCAGTCTAACCTTGAACTAAAGAAGAGACAATCAATGAAAAAAAGAGAAGAAAACAACAGCTAGCAAGAAAGTAACCAAGAAAGTTATGCGCAGAGCAAGTTAGATAAGTTAACAGTTTTCTTGGACATCAAAATGGACTTGTTATTTTGTCTTTTTCTTCAGTCTGCAATTCCTCTATTTGAGCAAGCCAATTTGATATTGCAAAGAGAAGACCCTTGCATACACATTATGCATAGAACTCTGATTACACAAGTTAAAAATATACTTGTCAGATACATAAAGCCAGAATATCTTGAAGACAACATCACTGAACTTGATGACAACAATGAATCCTTACACAAATCTGATGAGGCAATTTCTATTGGAAATGCTGCCAAGGAATACATTGTTAAATATGAAAAGGACCTGGACCTGATCAGCTTCTACACCAGTATCAAGAAATACAATATTGCAGCTATAAATTACATGATGAAACATTTCCCTCTAAATGATAAAATTCTGATTCACGAAGAGGTTTCTGATCCAAAACTTCAAGTCAGCAAAGATTTCTCTTCTCTACGCTTCTTCACAGACAGGTATCCTGTCCTTGTCAATACACATGAGCACGACACTATTGACAAGTTGGAAGGGCAATATTTGAACTATCAAATTGATACTTTCTCAGAAACTGTCCTTCAGTTGAATGTTGACAAATTTTGGGTTCAGCTGTCTACATTTAAGGATGAAAATGGCAACCAGAAGTATGACATTCTGTGTAGGGTTATGCTTGGAATTCTTACAATATTCCATTCTAATGCTGACAGTGAAAGGATATTTAATTTAGTGACTAAAAACAAAAGCAAGTTCAAACCAAACTTGAGCACCTCAGTTTTGAGTAGTATTATAACACATAAGATGTGTATGCAGTCAAATGGACAATGTTGTTATAACTCTCAACCAACCAGAGACATTCTCATGAAAGCAAAGGCTGCAACAGCTGCAAAAGTATTACAATAAGTGTCATAAACGTGATATAAACAAGTCCTTACACAAAGGCTTTTTATGCTTACTGTATGTGCATGTTCAATGTTTGTTAAATTGAACTAAATAAAAGACACAATTTCAAAAGAATTTTTTTTATTTATTAAATACACAAAACACAGTCATAAATGAGCAATCTAGAGGAGTAATAAATAATAATAGTTATAATAATAAACAGCTTTGATACATTGGTTAGGCCTAGTCGCCGCAAATGATAAAGGGCTTTGTCTACAATCATTACGCTCAGTAATTTGAAATAGTTGGCATCTCTGCACTTAACACTACACCCTGTGGTCTTTCTTAAACACAGAATGGAATATATGAGCAATTTTTCACTGTGGTCTTCCTTTAAAATGTTCCTATTTTTTTAGCTCTAGGGGAATTTTTCTGAAAGTACAAGTCAACACAAATAATACACACCAACACATAACTAGAATATGTTTTTGTTTTGTGAACTTAAAAATTTCAGAACCCGATGCCAAAAGTAAATTTCTATTGAAAAACAATTTCTACAGTGTCTCATCTTTCAAGAACTTACTTGGCTGTAGACAGTTAAATTAGCTACTTGACTGTAACTTCATTAAAATAAATATACATACATGTTTTGGTGTTTCAAGACAAAGTAAAGGAAACATAATAAGAAAACCGTTATATAAAGAACTTTCTGTATAGACAAGTGATTTAATATCAAGAAAGGTAAAGCACCTGCATAAATTAATCATATAATATTTACAATTCACTATTTAAAATAAAAGATTGGTTCTTAAAGTGTGATGACAAAGTAAATGTTCAGGGATCACGCCTATGAGTCACGCTAATAAAGTGTTTTTACTGAAAGGATCGTGCACGATGGTGATAAATCATCACTCTGAGTTTCATTCCCAGTTGTAGTTCTCTAATGAAAAATTAGCATTTAAGCAAGCATTAAAAGAACGTCGAAGATTAATGTTCATCGATACCTAATAATCAAGTTAAGAGGGTGTTTCTCAAGTACGAACATGCGGAAAGCTTTCTTTAACTTTCGACGTGACAACATTTTTCCATCCACTTATTAAAAACACAGCATACTTTAAAGTTTACGAGAAAAAATAACAGCACTCGGATGTTGTAATACCTCATCCTGTCGGATATCAAGATCAGAAAGAGATGTTAAACATTACGAGTTTTTTAACCAAGTTACTTTCATTATCCATGCAACGTAATTTGTAACTTTTCTACCTAATGCAAAATATAACATTTTGTGAAAACGTTTCAGCCAACATTGTATAAAAATATACAAAATCCTAATGAAACAGTAATTGAAATATATGAAACATAAGTAACAAGAACAATAATGACACAGTTTAACACTCCTACGAAAAGACGTTTCTAGTCCTGATTTCTCCAAGCCCGTTCCCCTGGCTGTGGTTTCGCTAGATAGTAGATAGGGACAGTGGGAATCTCGTTAATCCATTCATTAATGGATTTAAATGGCAATTTCATTTAAATACAAAATTATTAGCCTAATATTAATAACCTTTCAAGTTGCTCTGGGGCCTATTAGGCCCCACTTTTCGTAGGAGTGTTAAAAACGACCTTTTCTTTCTCAATAACTCTACTAGTACGTTAAGTTTTAAACTCTGTAACTAGTTTGATATACCGCGTTCAACGGCTCAAAATTTACGAAATAATATTTCTAATTTATTCCACACTAGCAGACATTTCGAAGTTATTAAAGCTGGATTTGAATATTGTTCTCCAGACTAAGTTTATACTTGTAGACAACAGAACCAGTAGTTGAAAGAGCTATGTTTTTATGTGATTTACCAAACTTTTTTCTAACTCCATATGGGAAATGATGACCGAAGTTAGGTAAGTATAATTCTTTTGTTACTTGAGGTTGATTCCATGTTAAATGTATACATGCACGAATGCTTACTAAGCCTATTTAAAATCTTATTATGTTAACTTATTATGACATATCTTGTATGTTTTCTTTCTGTTTTATTTCTCTTGAAAAGTGAATAACAAGGTTGAGTAATATACCGATTTACCTTACTGCACACTTAGCTACTAAATTATAAAAAAAATTAACACATTTTTTTTACAACTCAACAGAAAAACGCAGTCCTTTCAACACCTTTAGGGACGACACTTCAGTTTGGTCTCCTCAGTTTTCGTACACTTCACTAGAGTGGAAAAGGGCGGTACGTAAAGCTAGACAATAAAAATGTCATTGATAGTTTCTATTTGGAAAACAAATACACAGTATACATGCACGTTTCTCTTCTTAGGGAAGCTTCGATCTTGAGAACAAAACAACTAATTATCTAGTTTATATAAACGCTTTTACACTGTTATTAACTATAGAAACTCAGTTTTTTTTGCTTTTAAATAGCATCTAAACATACGAACTAATTCTTGATTTTTATGCTACTTTTTGCAGCAGATGAACTTGGTAAGTGTCTTCCAAATTTTATTTTGCACTTTACTGTACATTTCTCTTTTATTTTCAAATGTATTTTAGTAGTTTTAATTTCCTATTCACTACGTTGTACAACTTACTGCTAAACGTCGTTACAGTGAAAACATCCAACTGAATATAAAGAGATTGAAACATCTAAAAAACTAGTAAATTATAATTTAGAAACTCCAGTAAAAATGGATTATTTTTTATTTTAAAACTATTTTATAACCTAATGATAGTGAGCATACAACATTTTCACTATTTGTTATGAAGGAGAGTTTTTAACGTCATATAGAGATCGTTTAACTACGAGTTGGGTAACGCTTTCTATTACTTTATTTGGTGGATTGTACTCTGGAAAACTTCATTTATTAAGATGAAATCGATACGCAGGTCAAAGCTTATTATTCTAATTAAGTTACCAAAGAAATGTTAATTATGCTTTTGTTTATCATGTTTACTAACCTATACGATTACATAAATTTAAATATTAAATAGTAACAATGTTTATTATTAGAAACTCATTTTTAACTAGTTTTTATCCTGGCTGTTTTTTATATGGCTGCTTCTCTACTGTTGTTGTAAACAAAGTTATTATAGTGTTGGTAAGAACTGAAATTCGATTCTGGTTCCTATTAGTGGACATTTGGTGTATTAATTGTAGTCATATAACGTTGTTCATCTTATTTGAAAAGGTACAAAGAATATGTAAACAGCATAATGTCTACATAGCATACGAAAGCCACAAGACATATAATTGTAATTAGTATAGACCAAACCACCAGAAGAAAAATACTAAAGAATTGCGTCATCCACTCTGAATGTAAATTCCATTATGATCGAGAAACAAACCGACCAATAAAAACCAGAATTGTAACAGATGTACAAGACTTAATAGCACTGAACTCTCTGTAATACTATTACTAATACGATAATAATAATATATGTACCACACATGAGAGAAAAAAGGTAAAAAGGTATTCTCCATCAAGCTAACTGATAAAAAAGTCAGTTCACTTAACGTATCACTAGATAATTAGGTTAAAAAATTTAGTTATTTGACTGAAGGCCCAGGATTGAATCCCCGCTTTTATCCATAGAGACAACAGTATTTTCAGAACTTCCCTGAAGATTGTTGAAGATTAGAAGCTGAAACATATGCTAAAAGTAATGCTAAATTATAAAACATTTGCTAATTAATAATAAGACGTAGAAGATTATATATATCGGCAGCTATTAATGGTGATAACAACCAACATCCGATCACTACAACCTTACCTTAAAAACTTGAAGGTTTTGATTCACTTTATCAAACTTTATTTTTTAATTGTATTAAATTGAACTCACTGTTTATATAATCTTGAAATATAAATATATTTTAAACCAACCGTAAATACATCATTGAAAAAATACTGTTAAAGGTGAATTGCCGAATAAGTAAACTCTAATCATTATAGGTTGTAGTTTTTCTTTGTGTTGGTTTGTGGCATGAAACACCCCTTAGGTAGTTTGTTATAAAAGCTCGTTTTTTATTATTTAATTGGCTAATTTTATTTTTACATTATTTAAGACTAATTTTATTTTTACATTATTTAAGACTAATTTTATTTTTACTTATTTGTTTTAATGCAAAGCTACATAATAAGTTGTACAGAGAACTGAACCCTGGATCCTAGTGTTGAAATTTTAGTTCTGATCTTATATACTCACTTCGGACATCCGGTGGCTCAATGATACAACTGTGCGTTTACTAACGCTCATAATCTGTTTTCAATACTCAAGGTGGACAGAGCACCAATATATAGATCATTGCGCTAAATGGCAAACAATGTATATTTTCTATTAATAATTATATTTATTTTTAACATAATAGTAATATTCTTTCACACTCTCTATAATTTAGAAAACAAAAATTAGCATGCAAATTTCATAAGTTTTATTTTAAATTTTCTCTAATAAATTAAATTATACGTAAAAGAAAAAAGTATTTAAACTAGTTAAAACCAGAGAAAACATACACTTATTTAACTGCAGATGTAAAAAAGTACCTGTTTTTGAATTTTGCAGATTTAAACGTAAACTTTTTATACTTCAAATTCCGGGAAAAAAAAAACGAGCATGTTCACATTCGTTTCTGAATGTTTTGTGGTATTCTTTTAGCAAACTGTTTAGTTTAGTGCAAACCTACGCAATGGAGATGGGTAAATTTCTGTCTGCCGCACTTTAACTGTAAATCAATAATCTTTCCGCCTATTCATACGATAAATTTAGCAAAGACAAAATTCCTAACAGCGAATTAGAATTACATATAATATACAAGCTACTAAAAAAAATTATGGCAAACAGCTATTTTTAAATAGAAGCAATCGAGAAACAGTCTTTCTACTTTTACACTATAATGAATATGTTAATATAAGTGTTAACATAACGAAATACAAAAGGCATAACACGTGGGCATTGTTTATTCTTTATTTAAAATTTCGAAGTTGCTTTCTTGTTTTTTGACGTATCTATAGATCGTAGAACAATACAGATAAACTAAGATACACAAATGTTGATTATAATACATCTTTAATAGCTTCAGTCTCATTATATCACTTTTTTTCACAACTGCCAGAACTGTTATAAAAATAACCTGGTTGTTTTTTGTTTCGCCTTGATCATTCAGAGTTTACACATATTTTGCTTCAAAGTGCTCAACGATAGGGTTTCAATATTCGTAGTGGGCACAAGAAAATACAGATCAAAATGTAGCTTTATGCTTAAAAATTAACAAGTTATGCCACATGAACGGACTTGTGAATATTTCATAGTGTAGCTTTGTGTTTAACAACAAACACGTTTCAACCACACGAACTGAATTGGGATGACCTGTTTTCGCTTGTTTAATATATCAGTTTTGTTTTAAGTTATTAGACAAAATACTATAAAGTTTAATTAAGTAAAAGCATATACTGTCGTATCTGTTTAAGCGTTCTAATTTTATTATACAAAATATCTGTATACTTTTCAATATTCATTGTTCATTGATGAAACAACAACTACTTAAAAAGTTTGTTTGTCGGTTTTTCGTAGTTAAGCAAAAAACTACACAATGGAATAATTGTTCTGTACCCATCATGGTTATCGAAACCCGGCTTTTAGTGTCATTAGTCTTCAAACTTACCGCTGAGTCACGAAAATATTATCGCTAAGAATTCATTAGCTATTTTCACTCTCTATTTTCTCTTGTTATTCAAGACGCCAGATATTACTATAAATAATCTAGGATTATCTTTATCAAACAAAGATAATAGCTATTTGATATATAATATAAATATATAATATTATATACTTTATCTTGAAATACACTATACGACACTCCTTTTAATTAGTGGGTTCGGATATTTCAGCCACAACCATTGCTAACAGGTGCATAAAATCAAGCATACAGCCATGTAATCTTCATAGACAAACATTAGCAGTAGAATGGGTTGTACTGAAGAGCTCAGTGACTTTCAACGTGTCACTGTCATAGAATGCCACCTCTCCAACAAGTCAGTTCGTCAAATTTCTACCCTGGTAGAGATCACCCCAGTCAACTATAAGTGCTGTTATTGTAAAGTGAAAACGTCTAGGAGCAACAACAGCTCAGCCACGAAGCGGTAGGCCACACAAACTCATAGAACGGGACCGCCGATTGCTAAGACGCGTAGAGCGTAAAAATCGTCTGTCCACAGTTGCAACACTCACTACCGAGTTCCAAACTGCCTCTGGAAGCAAGGTCTGCACAAGAAATGTTCGTTGAGAGCTTCATGAAATGGGTTTTCATGGCCAAGCAGCCGCACACAAGCCTAAGATCACCATGCGCAATACCAAGCGTCGGCTGGAGTGGTGTAAAGCACACCGCCATTGGACACTGTGCAGTGAAAACGATTTCTCTGGAGCGATGAATCACGCTTCAATATCTGGCAGTTTGACGGACGAATATGGATTTGGCGGATGCCAGGAGAACGCTACCTGTCTGAATGCACAGTGCCAACTGTACAGTTTTGTGGAGGAAGAATGATGGTCTGGGGTTGTTTTTCATGGTTTGGGTTAGGATATTTAGTTCCAGTGAAGGAAAATCTTAATACCACAGCACACAATGACATTCTAGAGAATTGTGTGCTTCCAACTTTGTGGTAACAGTTTGGAGAAGGCCCTTTTTCATTTTAACATGACAATGTCCCCGAGCACAAAGCGAGGTCCATGAAGACATGGTTTCCCGAGATTGATGTGGAAGAACGTGACTGGCCTACACAGAGCCCTGACCTCAACCCCATCGAACACTTTTGGGATAAATTTGAACGTCGACTACGAACCAGACCTTCTCGCCCGACCTCACTAATGCTCTTGTAGCTGAATACAAGCGAATCCTCGCAGCCATGTTCCAAAATCTAGTGAAAAGCCTTCCCAGAAGAGTGGAGGTTGTTATAGCAGTAAAGGGGAACCAACTCCATATTAATCCCCATGGCTTTGAATGAAATGTTCAACAAGCACATGCGGGTGTGATGGTCTGGTGTCCACATACTTTAGGCCATGTAGTGTATATTTTACTCTATTTTGTTTTGTTATTCAGGACACCAGATATTACTACGAATAGTCTATGATTATCGTTATAAAACAAAGGTAATAGTTATTTGATGAATTATAACTTTGTCTTGAAAGATATTTTGTCTTAAGATCTGAGTATTAAATTCATACGTATATAACCTATGTGTTATTTTAATTAAAATCTTCAACATTTTCTATTTTGAAATAAATTGTACTTCTTAAACTAAAAACAATACTTTTAATCATTTTCCCACATGCTCCAGGGAATAAGAGTAAGTAATGTTTATATATATTCTGTATGTGTATTTATTATCTGGTTTGAAGGCAAGAGTATTTTCAGAAGACAGTAGCTAACAGTAATTAAATCAATGAAAGAAGCTTGGATGAATCCACAGTCACATGTCACTGTGATACCTATCCCAATTCATAGTCACAAGTCACTGCAATACCTATCCCAATTCATAGTCACAAGTCACTGTAATACGTATCCCAATTCACAGTGACATGTCACTGTGATACCTATCCCAATTCATAGTCACAAGTCACTGTGATACCTATCCCAATTCACAGTCACATGTCACTGTGATACCTATCCCAATTCATAGTCACAAGTAACTGTAATACCTATCCCAATTCACAGTCACATGTCACTGTGATACCTATCCCAATTCACAATCACATGTCACTGTGATACCTATCCTAATTCATAGTCACAAGTCACTGTAATATCTATCCAAATTCGTAGTCACAAGTCACTGTAATATCTATCCCAATTCATAGACATGTCTTTCTGATACCTCCTCCAATTTATAGTCACAATTTATTTATAACTGTCATAATTTGTAGTCACGATTCACTGTGATACCTATTTCGATTTATCGTAACAAGTTAGCTATACCTATCCTAATTCATACCCACAAGTCACTTTGATATCTATCCAAATTCATAGTCACAACTCACTTTAGTTCCTATTCTAATTCATAGTCACAAGTTACTTTAACACTTATTCCAAATTACAGTCATAAGTTACTTCCATACATATCCCAACTCATAACCACAACTCTCTCTGATACCTACTTTAATTGTGTCACAATGTAGTTATACCTATACTAATTTGCAGTCACGATTCACTGTGATACCTATTCCGATTTATAACAGCGAGTTAGTTTTACCTATCCATAGTCACAACTCTCTGATACTTAGCCTAATTCATAGTCACAAGTCTATCTGATACTTATTCTAATTCATTGTCACAAGTCACTTTAATACCTCCCATTTCATAGTCACAATTCGCTCTGATATCTATCATAATTCACAGTCAAAAGTCACTCTGATACTTATCCCAGTTAATAATCATAAGTCACTGTGATACCTACCTCAATTCACAGCTCTGATATCCTCCCATTTCATAACAATTCATATCATCATAATTCACAGTCAAAAGTCACTCTGATACTTATCCCAGTTAATAATCATAAGTCACTGTGATACCTACCTCAATTCACAGAGCGGCAAGTTACTGAGATACCTATTCCAATTCTTAGAGTCACAAATAACTGTGATAAACATTCCAGTTTTTATAACAATTATGGTGCTAATTTCAATTCACAGACACAAAGCAATTTGACACCTATCCTAATTACAGAGTTACAAATCACTACGGTATTTGGCTGAAGCACTAACATAACATTATTTTGAAAATTATTTGAGAATTTTCTTGTAAGCTAAGAAATATTTAACAGAAATATATATATTTCCATAAAGTAGAAACTAAAGTATTTCTAAGAAATTATGTTAGCATTATAGGCAACTGTGATTAGATATTTGATGCTGTAATCGGTATTTGTTTTAAACCGAAAATAAAAGATGGTTTTAATTGTTTGGTATTTACTATTAACATCCAGCGTGTGAGTCAGTGAGACCGAATCAGGTTTTTTGAGTGGACTAAGTTATTCAATGAAACAAACTATCATAAGGGCTGGGCCTGTTAACCTACAAAAACCACATTTTACTACCAAAACAAGTCACCACTCACTAATGTTCGACTATGAAGATGTAGAGTTTAGAGAGTTGGCCATATTATGTTCTCCTTACGCAAAATAGTTGAACTGATTATGCTCACGCAGCTACCATTTCTAACCACCCACAACAGCAGAGAGTAAACTCCTATGAGCCTTCCTCGACCATCCCTACTGACAGAGTTGGTCAAAACCACGGAGAAGAAAGATCTTATATAGTGCAATTTGTACAAACACTAAAGTGCTCTTTGTTGGACTTTGGATTCAGGCATGGTTCTTCCTTATAGTCTAGAAACAACTGCAAATTATGGCCATAATGGTGGGGAATTCATGTTCCAGGTATGACAAAGAGCTCAGATTCCTTGTCAAATTTTTAAAAACGAGAGCTTCAAAAAGCTTTGTTCAGCAATCAATCCATCAAACGTGTTCCCCTGACTCGTAGACTGGGTGTTTAAAAACCTTTTAACTGTTATTCGAAATTATAAACTACAATAATCATAATTCATACGTGCTAATATTTTGTTTTCTATTCTGTCATTTTGTTCTGTGGATTCCCAGATGGTAAGTGAACTTTGCCTACAGTAATATATAATACATACTGTCAATACGTATACTTGTTTACCCGAGAATCATAATTTATTAAGATTTACTTTCGTGTGTTAAATAAAAAAAATAACTAGAAACAGTTAATTTAAAGTTGTTTTTAACGAAAATAACATGTCTACTTTACCAATGAAACTTTAACTTTATACAAATGTGTGTCAGTTTTTTTTCTCTTTGCAAAACTTAGAATTCCAGAAATTTCTTAATTTTATAATAAACAATGTTTATACAACAGTCGTTTATAATGTTTAGCTGTAAGAAGTAAACATTAAAGTATATCAATGCCAAAAATGTGATTTTGAAATCTGAAATATTTTATACCCTAATATAATAAATTAATGTGTATACTTTTGTTTTTTCATTTTCGTCATCTGTCCAATGTTTATACCGCAATGCTTCTAAACAAGATGTGTCGGGTAAGTCTACAATTTTGTGACATCGTTATAGATGTGTGTGTTTTGTTTTCTGTTTAAATGTATAGACGTAAATATTGTTTTGAAAAGAAATGAATCGCTTCATATAGACTGTTTGAAAACACTCAAGACAATATGAATTATTTTCGCAAGCAATATATGAGAAAAAAACAACAGGTTAATCATTAAACCAGCTAAATTACCGCCCTAAATATTCAGAAAACAAGAGCCGATTATTAACAGTGTTTAGTTTGGTGATTTCTTTTACTTTAAATATTTAAATAACCAGTAATACGAGATTGTTGTGAATAAACAATATTTATATACTGTAGGATTTTCATCTGTGTTTTATTTAAGTAATATACTGATCGAGAGTATCTGTAATGACCATCTTTCTTATGTCAAAAATATTTTGATAGACGTTTGTTTGTTTTGAATTTCGCACAAAGCTACTCAAGGGCTATCTGTGCTAGCCGTCCCTAATTTAGCAGTGTAAGACTAGAGGGAAGGCAGTTAGTCATCACTACCCACCGCCAACTTTTGGGCTACTGTTTTACCAACGAAAAGTGGGATTGAACATAACATTATAACGCCCCCACGGTTGAAAGGGCGAGCATGTTTTGTGCGACGGAGATTCGACCCCGCGACCTTTAGATTACGAGTCGAACGCTTTAACCCACCTGGCCATGCCGGGCCGTTTAAATAGCTATCAAAACATTTTTGACACAAGAAAATTACAGACACCAAACTGAATATTACAAATTCGTATAAAATGAGTTATTTTGAGCTATACTGAAGATAAAATGAGAAGTTTAACATTTAATAACTATTTAATCTTTATATTTTTTATCCTAAACCTTATAACCATTCTTTTACTAATTCGTGATGACAAGAAACCCACTTGAAATAAAAAAAGTATCTGAAGACGGCTGGTATGTGTATTAAAACTTTAATTAGAATAAAGTGCAGAACAACGTTTCGACCTTCGTACGTCAAAGGTTTCTTTGTTAACCTGAGGATGACCTAAGAAGGTCGAAACATTGTTCTGTACTTTATTTTAATAAATGTTTCAATACCCATAGCATCGTCTTGAAATACATTATTTTACTAATAAATTATTATTGACATATGTCTATCAAAACCTAGAAACAAAATACAATTAAATGAGTAAGTATCCATATGGTATTAAGTAGTAATTTAATCTTTGGAAAGACTACTATAAAACCGCAAAGGGAAGAATATTGCATTTTTTAAAAATCATTGAGTATTTTCAAAAGTCTGCATTTTGTTTAAGATTAGAAAAAAGAAAAAAAACAGGAATGCTCAATGATTACAGCTATTGTGAACGTGTCTCAGATTGCAATGATTACAGCTATTGTGAACGTGTCTCAGACGAGCAAGTTTCTCAGCATTAATTACTCTATAGGCAATGATTGCACTTCGTCCGTCTATGGCCATAATTAGGCTTAACGACTGAATAAAAGCGTTCCTTGATGCCTTCACAAAGGTAATTGTAGCTTTTTCAAGCAGTCCTCTTATGTTTCTAAAGACACTCTCACGCAAACACTGATTTGGTATGTTATTGATTTTCAGAAATGAATCTAAATCCCGTCTTAAGCTCTGGTGACGTTTTTACAGAATTCTCGTAAACTTTCGTGACTGAGGTTTTATGGTTCTATAAATACCGGCATATTCTGAAGTGTTTCCTCTTTTTAATGCGACTGATTTACCATATTAGAAGCGTAAGCAGGCTGGTCATTTCCGTTTGGTTTGTTCTTACTTGTAAGTTCGTGATGTCTAAATCTCCAAATCAACAGCTGAATATAGCACATACATTAAAGCATTTAAATATGTCATTATTTACTGTCAGCGGCGTCATTACGTTCCTAGTAAAAGTATAATTTTACCTCTTAAAACCTTACAAACCACTTGCAAGTACAAGAAGGTATATGAATTATATCTATATTTGTTTGGAAAAATTAAAATACTCTAATGATTATTTTCTGATTAAAGCTAATTTTCATTAAATTATATTTCTTTAAGGAGTTTTTAAAAATGTGCTAATTATGGATACTAATGTTTTATGATAAATACTTGAAGACCAATAATCTTGTTTAAGAAACTGGACTTTCATTTTTCTTATTTGGCCTAGCATTTTCAGGTGGTCGACTCGCAATCTGGGATCGTGAGTTTGAATCCTCGTCACACCACGTCATTTATTATAATTAAAACTCATGTGCCATTTATTTGCCCAGCTCATTAAATGAGCTAAATTCTTTTGTAAAGACATAGCCAGGTGGTCAGGGCGCTCGACTCTGATGGTCGCGAGTTCAAATCTCAATTCCACCAAACATGCTCGCTCTTCCAGCCGTGGATACGTTATAATGTGATGGTTAATCACACTGTTCGTCAGTAAAAGAGTAGCCCAAGAGTTGGCGGTGGGTGGTGATTATTAGTTGCCTTTCCTCTAGTTTACACTACTAAATTGAGGACAGATACCGCAGGTAGACCTTGTGTAGTGTTGCGCAAAATTGAAATCAAACAATAAACTTTTCTTAGAAGAATTAGTATTTTACGAACATGATAATCATGTGTTTTTAAAGAAAAGCGTATCTTTTGAAAGATTTTGTAATGTCTGGTATCTTTTAATTTAATATATATGCTTACACTTGTAGAACTGTTAAGTGATCTGAACCTGGTATATTATATGCTCCAAAATATCTCAGAAAGTGTCTTACTCAGTAATATGTGTAGCACTTCAACACCTTATTTTATCAGTTTTTTTACAGAAAATATTGTTTCGTTACACTTTGATTTAAAACTTGTGTATGCTGCATAGGTTTCTGTTGCACATTCATCTCCATTTATCCATTTCGATTTCTAAATCAGAGGTGTGTAAAAATATCACTTTAACTCTATTTTTTGTCTCCCATAAATCAGAAGGCATATCTTAAACACTATTTTTAAACAATCTAATTTCAACTCCAAAACGAACAAATAAAGAGAAAAGTGAAAAAAAATTGCAGTTTACATAACTATAAGGCCTATTGGTTTCTAGTTCTTCATTAGTTTTCGATGTGGAACTGTTCCTTACATTTAACTGTTGAAGTTAAACTAAATAATCTTCCAAATAATCAAGTAATCTCGTTATAAGAAATGATATCAACCATTTGCCTTAATGTGCTAAACTATAATCTTATCTAACTTTGATAAATTAACTGCTTCTAAAAAAGAATTGTTTAGAACATCTTTCTATAGAATTTCGTGTTATAAAATTTTACGTATGAGAAAACAGTAAATTATAATCATTTTTCAAAAAACACAGGTAAATATATCTCCTTTAATATACTTAAAGCAATATTAATGTTTTTTTCTACTAAAACCCATAAAAAACACAAAATTCAAAAGATGTTATACTTTTTATCTATACAGAGAACAACAATATTAGAAGCTAAATGTTTCATCACATTTTACGGTCTTACGTTATATGAGTTTTTTAGTTTAGTCGTTCTTATTAAAATAACTTATATATATTCTTAATTTTACACGCCACCTAGATGGATCCGAGAGTAAGTACACTTTTATTTCTTGACACATACTAAACATATTTTTAGTTCTACTGATAAAACTGAGATTAAAGATTTTAGTACACCGAGAAAATTGCCAATTTTAACAGATGTGTCTTGATACTTTATTACTTTCATTTCAAATATAATATCCCAGAGAACAAAATCCCCATTTTTATCTTTACTCAATATTTTTCTATTCTTAAAGGGTGTTAGCTCTATACTGTACAATATCATTATATTGGCCAACAATAGATATTTCAATTACGCCCGATTTCTGTATGAACTTTGATTGTCTAGGGTCTATGACCCAATGCTTTATTTTGTTGGAGTCCATGTCTCCCACAAGTATCAAACAAATCAAAATAGTGTAAATTCTCAGTATCAAAAGCAAAATAAGGTGGAATAGTTTAAAATCGCATAAAATATTAATCTCCTTTAAAAAGCGTCAAATAAAAAAGTAAAATGACTCACATGTTCAGTTTCAAGAAGAACAAATAGACTCCATTAAAATGATATAAAGCGCCAGTTGTGATGGATAATAAGGCTAAGGAAATTTTGAAAGTTAAATCTGAAAGACGTTGAAGGAAGCTGAAACGTTTTCGAGTCTCTGTGTACAAAGTCTCGAAGTCAGTAGCATCTAGTGGACATTCGATGACTAGCTTCACTCTGAATCAAATTATTTTCAATAACGTCTCAGTCCTGGCGGTGGTAATGTTTAGCCTAAAGCTTTCCAGATTTGTAAATTTATGTTTTTAGTTAATACGTTAAGTGTGCTTGTAAATGTTAGAGACTAGAATATTGTAAGTGATTTTTAAAAACGTTGTATTTAAATTTGAAAAATCAGTTACATCAATACATGTGGATGAACATTGGATAATATCATATGAAAGATAAATTTCAAATATTATTTTAATTCGGCTTTTATGTCTTAATGTCTTAGAATTGTTATATGTTTGATGCATCTTTCACAAAGCAGGTTTGAATATTTCTAAAACTTTTGTCTTTCATTTAAACTCACCCTTGAAGAATTGTATTGGGGTAAGTACGTTTCACATTTATTTTGTTTTGTAGTACAGTATCCAACATGTAATAAAGTGAAACACAAATCTGTATTAGAATCATCTAATCATCTGGTTATCTTGAAGAATCAGTGAAAGTTTGTTTAGGTATTAGTGAAGAAATCAAAACGCACTGAGTAACTTATAAAGCTGATGAACTGATAACAAAATCACTATAAAACTACAAACGATCTATTTAAATTCGTAACTTGAAAATGTTCCGAAGGATGTTAATTAAATGATATAGCTATTATAACGGTAACAGCTT
This sequence comes from Tachypleus tridentatus, assembly GCF_004210375.1. Lineage (NCBI taxonomy): Eukaryota > Metazoa > Arthropoda > Merostomata > Xiphosura > Limulidae > Tachypleus > Tachypleus tridentatus. Next base: position 23,248,753 of record NC_134825.1, on the reverse strand, counting down.
GTAATATAGTAACGTTGTAAGAATAATGTCAATTAAATATATATGTCATGCAATTGCTCTCTTTATTAACATTTTGACTTATATATTCAGTTACATTAATTCAGTTTTTCTACTACTGTATATACAAAGCAGCCTGAATACATGTTACGATATTTCTAGTTTAGTTACAAACTAAATGTAATAACTCAAGAAATTAGCTCAGACTTTTAGACTACAAAATTACTGTTGAACTTTGTACTTTGAAGAAAAGTTTTATTTTAATTTGTTTTCATTCTTTATGAAGCAGGGTCAGCATTTTTTGAAGAAATCAAAGGTAATTTATTATCCTTGTATTACCTCATCAGTTTCATTACGTCGTTAACTTTATATTACCATATTAAGTACTTCATTTCATTTCTTATTAGTTAAATTACTACATTAACTTTGTATTGTCCTATCAACTAATTTGCATCATTAACACTGTACTGCCTTATCAGTTAATTTACGACATTACCTCTATATTGTCTTATGAAGTAATTTGCATCAGTGACACTGTATTGCCTTATCAGTTATATATTACATGTATATTTTTTCTGCTAAGTAACGTGCATTACCTTTATTGTTATAAAGCCACGTTAACAAGTTTATATGCTGCGATAAAGTTATTATTTCGTTACGGTTGAGCATGAAACTACTTACTGAATAAAACAAAATTACATCATGCCTGCTAATATAATAATGCGAAACACAGTTTATATAATTAAGCTAGTGTTAAATTAATTACTAATATCGTCAAGTCAAGACAACAAACCAACAAACATTAATTTTAAAATAATGAAATTAATCTGAGTTTTCCTAGTGCGAGTTATTTTTATATGTTAAATATGGCAAAGAAATATTCAACTGTAGGTGATAATCGTAACCATAATACTTTAAAAATCTTCAGATTAGGATTAAATATTTCGAGCTGTCTTCACTATGCAGTTTAAAATAAGATAATAAAGAACATTGCACATTAACAGTATCGTAAGTTCAGGTAAAAGTAACCGTGAGCTATCCTGGTTCTAATTAAGGTAAAAGTAACCGTGAGCTATCCTCGTTCTAATTAAGGTGAAAGTCTCTGTGAAGTATCACATCAGCTGAGCTTTGTAAGTTGTCAGTTAGTGGACTGTGAATGCAATACAACACCACACCTTTGCTACCTTATGAAAATACGATCAGCATGACCAAACCTTTAAAAGCATTATTTAAACTATCAGACTCTCCATATTTTGTTCGTAATTGTTACATTGCACAGTAATTCTTGTTTTACTAACCAACACTTTCAACAATCTAATAAGTGACTTGCCCGTAGGTCGTTCAGAACTCGACTGTATCGTCAACGCACAGAATATTAGTGCAACTTATATAGCTAAATTATCAGACTACTTTATTTTTATAGAGATACTATTGAATAATTGTTTAACTGCAAAATGATTAATAATTATTTTCGACAATTTCATAACGATAATATTTTGATTTTTTAGGCAAATTTCTATAGTTTGTTTTTTCCGAGTATATCGTAACTTCAATAAAATCAGGTGATTCTTTGTTTAGTAACAATAGCTAAAGACAAAAATTACGTATATATATGAAATATTCTAGAGTTACTTTGGTACGACACCAGACGAAGTTCAGAACAAAAAGGCTCTGTGGAAAAAATTTCAGAACCTTCTAACAGCACTCGGCTCGTTAAAGGTTAGTAAAAACAGTTGGAGTTCTTTAACTAGCATTACTTTTGTGGGTTAGTTTGGTTTGTTTTGAATTTCGCGCAAAGCTACAATAGGACTATCTGCGCTAGCGTCCCTAATTTTGCAGTGTAAGACTAGAGGGAAGGCAGCTAGTCATCACCACCCACCGCCAACTCTTGGGTTACTCTTTTACCAACGAATAGTGGGATTGACCGTCACATTATAACGCCCCCACAGCTGAAATAGAAAGTATATTTGATGTGATGTGACGGGGATTCAAACTCGCTATCCTCGGATTACGAGTCAAGTGCCTTAACCACCTGGCCATGCCGGGCCTTGTGAGTTGGTGTTTTTCTTTTAGCAAAGTCACATCGGGCTATCTGCTGAGTCCACCCAAGGAAATCAAGTCTCTCATTTTAGAGTTATAAGTTCCTTGACTTCTCGCCATCCGACTGGGGGACTACTGTTGTGAAAATATCACTGTTTTAAAACAGTTTTTTCTTTTGCTCTTAACTTCAAGAATAGTTTCTTCATTCGCAATTTTATTCAATTGAGATGATTTAATGATATTTTTAAGTTTATGTTTTTATTTCTAGCATAAATTAAATAGGTGATAGCAAAACAACAACACGCATAATCGTACGAACTAGTTCATGATTGTAAACCTAAACCAATAAGCAAGGATTTGAGAGTAATAAATTTGGTTATAACACTTTATTTCGTATTTGAATTTCGCGCACAGCTACACGAGAGCATTTTCCACTACCAGTCCCTAATTTAAAATTTAAAGACTAGAGGGAAATCAACTAGTCATCACCATCCACCGCCAACTCTTGAGCTATACTTTTACCAACAAATAGTAGGATTTACTGTAACATAATAACACCCACGCGGCTGAAAGGGCAAGTTTGGTGGAACTGAGATTCGAACCTCAAATTGCAAATCAGGCACCCTAACCACCTGGCAATGCTAGGCTCACCTATTACTTGTAACATGAATTCACTGGATATCAAACTAAGATTAATGATTGTAATCGCATTTTAATGCCGTAATAAGTACAAATGTAATTAGATGAAATGTTTAAAGTAACAGTGGCATTAACTGACGAAAACTAGTGTGGTAACAAAACAGTCTTACCCGGTAAAATCGCGAACTTCACGTTTCATTAGAAAATTATTTTTTTTATTTAAACTATCGATTAAAATGAGTATTTGCAAAAATATCCCTAATGTTAAGTTTATTTAACTTGTTTTCAGTATCTATCTTATACTGCGTAAATTTGTTTCGAAATATCGAATTTATAATTTTATCTTAGCTGAATTTGTTCTCTTTTTTCTTGCTGTATATAAATGTTATTAACATGTTTTTGTTGTTTTTTTCAGGTGCAACTACTAGCAAACCCAAGTACACCACTCTATGTCCACCTGAACGATATATCACACTAGAGAACCCAGGAAAAACTTCAACAAATTCGTGTTAAGAAAAACAGAATGTCAAAATAAATATCCATTTGTATCTGTTGATCTGAATTATATACAGTTGAAACACCATTAAATAGAAATAACTGTTCTTTGCGTTATAAATATAAGTCATTTCACATATAAATATCAATCGATAAAGGATGCTTATCTTTTTGAAAAGAAAGCAACCATATAATAAAATAGGTTTGTTTCTTAGTCTTAAAGATTATTTTAGTTACGTATGGTATCCAATAACTAATAAATTAATGTTCTGCAATGAATTGTGCAAAAATAGAGTTTTGAGTTGTTTGAATTTTATTTTATTCAACATCTGATGTATTTAAAATACGTTAACTCTTAACCCTAACCACAGCGAATACCTCATTCAATGTATTTAAAATACGTTAACTCTTAACCCTAACCACAGTGATAATCTTATTCGAAGCAAAAGAAAAAATTGATTACTTAGTATATTTTTTAAAAAATCCAGAATGCTAAAAACCTAAGGAGTATTTTACCGTAATTTACTATTGTGACGAACCTACCACGCTTAATTCTTCCTTCTGTAATTAAACTCGAGATATGATAACTTACGAGCTACTTCCTACATTACATTAACAAGAAAAAAGAAATGAAACATTAGTTTGAAGACAATACAACTGACGTCAGAGTTTGATACTGAAACCCTGTGTCCATTTAACACACTACTATTTCGGAAAATAAAAGTAAGTTTAATACAATTTAAAAAAAAAAAATCAATAATTTCCATCGTATCTTTCTCTCCAGTTTCTTATAATTTGAATAATTACTGTTAATTTAGTTTCTCTATTAAAGCACTTTTCACGATATCACATTAATACTGTATAGCTCGAGTTACATGTTGATGATATTATATATCCCTTGTTGCTAGTGGAAATTTAATTAATGTGAAAAACAGACATTTATAGTGTCGTAACATTCTCTAGGAGTTGAATACTTCTTTCAAATTTAATATAATGATTATATTTTGTTTACTGAAATATGCATATTACAGTCAAAACTAAAACCAACTTCATTAGACCTAAAGCTGTCCATCATTGATGAGGATGTCAATCAACGATTACAATGAGATTTAAGAAAATAGAGAAGAAATAAGTTTCCAATGTGTAGAGCATAAACAACTACTTTCCACGCTTTTAGAAGTACGTGTACACATAAAGACTACTTTCCAGCCTTCTAAAAGTACGTGTACATACAGAGACAACTAAATTGCACATATGCAACACAAAACAATTTTTACTACAAGAAAAAAAAACGATTCAAGTAGGAACCATGTTCTCGTACATGTAAGGTTGCGTACTTGAAGGGAAAGAATCGTATTAAATTGTAGAACTTACATAAAAAATTTGGAAAGTTTCGAGAAACTTTAAAACAACTCGGTGGCTTCGAAACTTAAAGTTTACACAGAAGTAGATAAAGGATTAGGCAACATCACAATGAATCGTTCATAAATTCCAAGGAAGATTGATGGTTATTTGCTAAAATTTAGGTTTGTTACTAAATTTCATAGCACGATACAATTACCTTTAGGTAAAGGCAGTATTCTATTCCAGTTATCGTCATTAATTGCTATGTTTCGTTTGCGTCACTTCCTCCGAGAACTGGGTATTCTTAAATGAACCTTTGTCCAGAACGACACGCGAAATTTCCCCAGAAAAAGCCTAGGGATTAATTTTTCTTTTTTTTATTTCCCAGAATCTCTCTGTAGAGCATTACAATCTGCACGTTTGTAGTTGCAAATGTGCAAAAAATGTTTTGGAACACTAACTGGATATAAAAAGAATATAGTTTATGGCATGCATTTTAATAAAGTTGTCCCCACAATGATATAACGTATATCATCGTTTACAGACGAACCACATGTCCTTTGAAACAAAATCAAAACATGTGAAAGTGTGTCTTGCTGCCAATAAAATAAAACCAAACTACAAAACTCACTAGAAGCTCGGACTATGGGTATTCCAAACTATTACATATTTTCAAAGGATTCGCTCTTCTGAACTTTTACTTCATATACCAAGTTACAAGACAAGCCATTAAGAAATACCTGAGATATAATATCTTCAATTTTGATTTTCTTCCTATTTTTCCTTTGCAGCAAAAGTAAGAAAATTTTATTTGATAGAAAAATATACTTAACTTTTATAGATTTCTTTTTTAATTTAGTTTGTTTGTTTTTGAATTTCACACATGACCATGCAGAGCTCGTGTACTCTGTAATTTTTTTTTTCAGAACATAAGTATTATTATTATTAATTAGAATGGGGAAGTATTCTCGAGCAAATTTTGGCTATCCCTTAAAATATAAATTTATACGTGCAGGGGACCGTACCAAGTATTAGGTTGTGTTTTGTTTGTTTGTTTTTGAATTTCGCACAAAGCTACTCGAGGGCTATCTGTGCTAGCCGTCCATAATTTAGCAGTGTAAGAATAGAGGGAAGGCAGCTAGTCATCACCACCCACCGCCAACTCTTGGGCTACTCTTTTATCAACGAATAGTGGGATTGACCGTCACATTATAACGCCCCCACGGCTGAAAGGGCGAGCATGTTTGGCGCGACGGGGATGCGAACCCGCGACCCTCAGATTACGAGTCGCACGCCTTAACACGCTTGGCCATTTTTAATTTAGTACACCAATAGATCTTTCAACATACAGTTAGGAGTTTCAACTGGTGTAAATGTAAGTCACATGTGTAAAGTTATTGAACTAAAACATTTAAAATGTAAAGAAACTTTTGCGTGTGACAACACAAAACTTCACGTGAGCTAGCGGTCTAACATTTTTATTACAGCTTAATCTAAAGTAAAAGTGCGCTATTTTTAGTCTTTATCATTTGGGTTAAGGACGACTAACTTAGAGTAGTAAAGCTATAAAGTGAAAAGATGCCCAGATATCTAAGTATTGGTTAGAACAAACAAACTAGATTAGCAGTTTTCAGCTCAAGTTTTCAAACGAATTACATCAGTGGGCACTTATTATTCATTATCAACGTATCAGCACAAATTTACTAAATTTTATGAAATTACCCTTATTAAAGAGCATTTAGCGTCACATGATATTAGTTGAAGCAATTAGCATAAATAATAATGTTTGATACGGTTACATCGATTACATGGGGGTGATGACAAAAAGCTGTTAACCTAAATTCCATGGCGTTACCATAAAGAATCTGGTAGGTTATGTAAAGTAAAATATATGTTTCGAATAATGGAATTGCGATCCTAAAGCTAATGTTAATTACTATCGAGTGCAATTTCTTTATTTGGTGTGGTTTCTTAGTGTGCTTTGACAAAAAGTCATGATATATAATGTAAAACTCCTTACGTGTGAAAAAAGTTGCGTCAAAAAAGAATTCAGCTTATGACTTAAACGAATGAAATTAAAATTTGTTGCCAAACTGGTAGCTACACTTATAGCATTGATAAGAACTTTACAGCAAATATTCAACATTTAGTTATCTAGGCCTCATATTTTATTTCACACATCATCAGGCCCAAAGTTTAATATGAAAGTGTGGGCTGACTAACTAATAAATTAATATTTGCTGCAAAATTATTATCAATGCTAGAAAGTGTAGTCACCAGAATGGTCGCCAATTTCGACTTCATTCTTTTATGTCGCACGCTGAATCTTTTTTTGACAGCACCTTTTTTCACTCCTGTTACATATGTTTTATACGCCACACGAAATTTGTCTTTCTCAGTATATTTATAATACCATTCTTATGGACACGTACAATAGTCACTGATGTTGTTCTGTACACAACACTCGAGAGATGTCTAACTGTATCAACAGAACAGAATTTTAAAGTTACAATAAACTAGGGCAAACTGAAGTTATATCATTATATAAAGTTAGTGAATGAGTTGTTGAATCGAAAACTATAATAAATATCAATTTAACAATTAATATTTTCAGTCTAAACTCAAATTATATTGATTTTACTTGTGGATACGACATTAAGGTTAATAATGGAGGATAAACAATTTGACATTTATATAATAGCTTTTGAACAGAATTATCTGTAAAATCCTGTGATTCTTATCGTATCGCTTTTAAACTGTTTTTAATTTTTCGGTGAACAAGAATAACATATACTGGAAAAGTTTTAAGTTTACACTTTGTTTTCAGCTATAAGATATTCAGTAAACAGATGCTTGTTTGTAATTAAGCACAAAGCTGCACAAGGAGTTATCTATGCTCTTGTCACTACAGATATCAAAACCCAATTTCTAACGTTGTAAATCCACAGACATGCCGCTATGGCACTGGAGAGATGATTATTAATTGATTGATTATTTGGAAGTAAGCACAAAATTGCACAATGGGCTATCTGTGCTCTTTTCATCACAGGTATTTGAACCATATTTCTAGCTTTGTAAATCCGCAGACATACCGCTGTACTACTGGAGGGCATAAATGATTGTAATGAGTAGGGCTTACGCTTTTCGGTGTTTTTTTTCAAATTGTTGTTTATTCTAGTTGTTTCATACTTTTATTTAGATACCTTAACAGCAGTATTTTTCGAAATTTTCGCTTTTAATACTGCAATGAGTATGTTAATATACCGTATATTCTCTGCATACCAATACCTCTTACGAATGTAATAAAAGACACAAACGTAGTTTACGTCAAAGCTTTTTAAGAGCAGTTAATGTTTTATATGAAATTATAAAAACAAAACTTACCGCTAATGGATGAAACATATTCCTTTTCATTCAGAGTAATATTCCAAAGCAATATAATCCATATGGAAAAGGTTATGTCTCGCGAGAACCATGACTCAGTAAAGTGGGGACATCAACATAAACTGAATAAACATGTCCGTGTTTACCAGAAAAAGATACCAATGTTATTTTTTTGTCTTGTATAATGGTTCCTTTATCGATGTTTTTTATTTAAGCCAAAAAATCAGAAGCACTAAGTTAAAAACAAACAAATTAAGAATAATAGAAGAGTCGTTCATATGTGTACTCACTTTATAAAAATATTTAGCATTGTCATAAAACTTTCCAAAAGGCCTTGTGTACGAAAAGTCTGTAGACAAGAAGTTAAGTTACTATTCTGTGATTTAACAGCTTTATCTTTAAAATACCAGAAATAAAACTAGAAATTCTTAGTATTGGAGATTATAATTAAGATTATTTAATCATTACTATTTTATAGTTTTAAAGCAAAGCCACGTTTGGCTGTCTTCTGTGTCCACCACGAGGGATCCAACCATGGATTTTAGTGTTGTAAGTCTGTAGCGTTTTTGCTGTGCCACCAGAGAGCTGTTGTTTCATACTAGTAAGTTAGGAATTTACTCCTATAATTCTTTACACAGCACCAGAAACGAACAGTATTTGATAAAATTAGTAACAAGTATATGAGTTATATTGAGAAAAGCTTGCTTCATACTTATATTTAAGTAACATTATCTTAATGTAATTTACATATAATAAATTTTCTTTATACTCTATTTGTAATGAGATGATACTGTTACGTATATTTAGATCTTGCCTTATTTTCAAAACTGGACTCCTAATTTATCAATCTGCATAAGCATTTGATTGTTAACACTAAGAAACTTTCGAAACCATTCAAGTTAGATTTATATAACGAAAATCATTAATACCAACCGATGGAAAGAGACAGAAATAAAAAGTGGAAACCCAACCTTTAAATCTTACAATAAAAAATACTAAAAAACTCAGGATCTTAAATAAACATCATATTTTGAAAACTAACATAAAAACTAACATAATGAAAAAAATTGAAAAAATAAACAAACTCTAAAGTATTAGGAAAGACACTAAAGCTGAGATAACTCTTTATAAGTGAAAAGTACCAAAGACATCAGCAAAGAAAAAATCTTTATCCATAAGACTTGTTAAGTAACTGTCTGAATTATACTGAAATAATTTGTTTAAAGTTAAGTGCAAAGCAACACAATGAACTATTTCTGCTGTGTCCATCATGGGTATCGAAACCCGAATTATAGCGTGTTAAGTCAGCAGACATTCCGCTGTGCCACTAGGAGGATTTACGGAACTAAAAGCTAAACAAAATATTTTGTAAATAGGACAAGCCAAGAAGTATTTATTATTCACAGTTTTCATACTTTTATTGGGTATCAATCAACATAAGATTGGTCCAATGACATTTTAAAACAAGTAGTGATTTGTGTTAACTAGCAAAAAATTAACTAGATTTAGTAATATTGGTAAACAAAAATAGTAGAATTAAAATTTTTATTTAGAGCTTAGTAGTGTAGTCTGTACCACAACTTAGGCTTAGAAAACATAAGGGTACTTTTGTAATTCGTCATACAGGTAAATCGTAAAATAGACTAAATAAATCGTTTTCGTAAATAATTATAATTTGAAAAACTAGTGAATTGTCTGTTCGTGTTTTAATGATTATCTTGTTTACCTGACTTTAGTCTAGATCCATTAGTATGAAATCAGTTTATAGGTAGGTTATAAATCAGACGAAATACATTGTATTGTTACTATTAGTATTTAGTATTACGTAAGTAAACATCAAATAAGGACTAAGTCACTTGTCACTTCTGCAAAAATAAAGAGAAACTTAATTTAATGCAAACATAAATTTTTTGATAAAGCTCTGAAATATGTTGGATTTTAAAACGTTAGGCTTAACGGTGTTGGTAATCGGACAGTTATATTTACAATTACTATTAGTACTGAGTATTTCAGGCTATAGATGCAGTGGTTAAGGCAGGTAAAGGGATTAAATATTTGCAATTTTTTGATGTGGTGAGTGCAGTTTTTGAGTTTTATTTGAAAACTGGACTTTTAAGGAAGCTAGTATTAGTTGTGAATATGTACAATTTGTATGTAGAGTTTGTAATTTGGACGAGAAGTCAGAATCTATCCTGTTTAAAGTAGAAGTAATAAATAAAGAGAAGTGTAGACTGTAGAAAATGGAAGCAGAATTTTAGGAAGATCTTAAGCTTTTGCATATAAGAGACACATCAGTTAACAATGGAAGGAAGTTGTGGTGTGCGTTAGTCGGTCTTTCGTAGACAAGAATAAATGTTTTCTGAGATTGTGTTGTTTTTTTCATGTGTAGTAGTATTTTGTTTAATTGGTTTTCATGTGTTTTTGTTGGATTTGTATTTGGTAGTTTAAATGTGTTTGTATCTGATAAGATGTGCATTTTTTGAATGTATTTGTTTGTGCCCATTATAACTGTAACATTGTCTTTACCTGATTTTAGAATTTTCATGTAGTTGTCTTGTTTTAAGTTGTTTATAGAATTAATATCTTTTTGTGTGAGGTTGTTTTTTAGTTTTTTTCTGTGAAATTATGGTGATAGTTTTGTGTGAAAATTCTTTGAAAAGGTTGTTTAAGATACTGTTTTAAGGTGTTTCGGGGAAATAGATGTTTTTAGCTTGACATGGAAAGAAAGATTGTTGGTTGTCAGTGGAATTGTTGTCGAAGTTGTCTTCTTTCTGGTGGTTGTTTGTTGTTGACGTTTTCAGTTTCTCTAGAGTGAATCATCAGTTTTCTAACTAGATCTTCCAGGCAGGCTTTCATTTCGATGGATGGAATATTTCTGGATGTTGCTGTGAAGTTGAGTCCTTTGTTGAGTAGATGTATTTCTTCATTGCTTAATTTTTGGTCGAATCTGTTAATTACGAAGTTTGATGGTGGTTCGTCATGTTGGTGTCTATTTTGTTGTTGTCACCTTAGTTTATCTAGTTTCTTGTTGTGACGGACTTTCTCTTCCTTGTTCTTCTTACTATTGAGTTGATTAATGTTGCGTAGAATGAGTCCATAAATGTCTGGTTGAATGCAGCATGCCAGTTGATAGTCTAGATTCATTTTTTGTTTGTGCAGGTAATTTAATTCTTTATATTTCGCGTTTAACATGGCTTTTCGTAGTTTTTTTCTGTAATTTATGGTTAATGTTTGTACACTGGTTAACATTCTTCGATAGTTTTATCTTCACAAAATTAGAGATTAGTTTTTCCTTTCTGCACTGTTGAATGAAATAAATGTCATTTCTTCTATTGATGATTTTTTTATTTAAGTTTCGTGGTTTCGTTAGGATCGCACGAGCGGGTAAGGTAAACAATGGTGTAATGTAGGTAAGTTTAGGTACAATGGAGTTTAAACAGTTGTTGTTGTTTTTTTTAATTTCGCACAAAGTTACTCGAGGGCTATCTGTTCTAGCCGTTCCTAATTTAGCAGTGTAAGACTAGAGGGAAGGCAGCTAGTCATCACCACCGACCGCCAACTCTTGGGCTACTTTTTTACCAACGAATAGTGGGATTGACCGTCACGTTATAACAACCTCACAGCTAAAAGGATAATCATGTTTGCGAGCCGAATGTCTTAACCACCTGGGCATGCCGGGTCAAGCTGTTTTGATCATCAAATTCTACACCTGTAATTAATACACCGCCTTTAGCTAATCGTTTGGTACAATTAACCTTTTTCAAGTCCATAAAATAATTTAAACTGATCCATTAATTAAAACTTATCCCGTCATTAGTTATGGGTACTCTTAGTTGTTACTGAATACTTTTAAAGTCTGTATTTGAGTGTGATTTTGGTTCTCTTCTCTTTCTTTTATTTTTGATTCTAGGGTGAAGCCATCATTATCCAGTTCCATAGATATCCTCTCCACGATTACACTTTTATGTGATAGTTGTAAATTCTCTTTTAACAACTAATATTAAGTTATCCAATTCGGGACTTAGTCTACGTTAAACTCACCATCAGTATTTCTATCATTCCCTCCTCACTACGCTTACTACATCAAATGCTAGTGGAAGAGGTTTAGTCATTTTACAGTTCACTCGCGCTTGTCGAAGTGCGGACATTGGTCTTCCACTTCATTATTGAATCGTTGTCTTGAAAATGCGCACTACAACTGCTCACACTAAATATTTGCTTTCCGTTCTGTAGCTGAAGTTAGTAGTTGTTATTAGCCGACATAAGAAAAGATTAGTGTAGTGAATGTTCGTAGAAAGTTCAAGGGTTATCACACAATCCTTCAGGAGTGTTTCCGAAGTGAGGGTGAAGTACTTTATTAGGCCTAAGAGTGACGGTTATTTCAGATCTTTTCGTTTCAAAATCAACAATCTTTCACAAGCTACAAGAAAATACGTCTTACTCTTTTTCAACTAAAACAAAAAATCCGTCATTATACTACATTTCTTCTGGCTTTGTTTTGAACTTCACACAAAACTACACGAGGGCTATCTGCACTAGCTATCCCTACTGTATCAGTGATAAAACAGAGGAAAGACTGACAATTAACATCACCCCCACCATCTTCAGGGTAAGCTTTTAATAACAAATATTTCGATTGGCCGCAACATTATAATGCTTCCACGACTGAAATGGTGTACATATTCGAAAACAGGGATTCGAACCTTCGTCCCTCAGTTTACGAGTCAAGCACCCTAACTACCGGGCTATGCCAGACCAAGTACTTTTCTTAACTTGTTCATAAATTTAAGGCAATTCAATAAGCCACTCGCCTAACTTGACAGTTTGGTTTTAATCTCGAATCTCTATAAGCATTTGTCTCATTGTGATTAATTACAGTTTCGTTCTCATTAACCTGAAAATGGTTTCTTACTTACAGGCGTGCACTCAAATAAATCATCAATATCAACTTTGTTTTTCAGCTTTCCCAAGTTCACGATGGAAAAGCTAGACAAACTAACACATTTTGATAACATTTACAGATCAAATTCATATGAAAACGTTCAGTAAATATTACTGTTTTGTTTGTTGGTAGGCGCTAAACTACATGACAGATTATCTGTGCTCTGCTCGCCACTGGTACTGAAACCTGAATTTTAGCGTTATAAATCTGCATATTATCGCTGAGCCACCTAGGTTCTATATCACATAAATAAATAAATTAAACCTCACGTTCAAAGTAACAAACCATAATATACTTATATTAATAACCTCCTTTGATGAAAAAGAAGACAAACACAAAAGGCTGGAGATTCATCAATTTATTTCTCATACTGAGAGATGCAGCTTGTAGTTTCAATTAAACATTACATTAATCTTACAGGTAATGACTTCGCTTGGTTTCTGCTTCAAACTTAATGACGAATGACCATTCACCACGATTATTTGGAGAACAATGTCTTATTTGACTGCATACAATCGATGCCATCAGTTAACTTCCAGTTAGAGTAAATGGAAATATTACACGTGGCTCAGTTATAAGAAGGGCTTTTTGTTTTTAAAGTGAACTAGGATGCACCAAATTTGGGAAAAAATTTTTTCCCCTTTTATTATCTCAAAAGCTACATGGCTCCAAGAATACCAAACTTTTCATCTACTGAAGAATTTAAATTAACAATAAGAAAAAAAAAAGTAGTATATTAGTCATTCATATAAAGTATGATAACCTTCTGGGCAATCATTCTAATGCTGGAGAGTTTAGTTTGTTTTGAATTTCGCACAAAGCTACTCAAGGGCTATCAGCACTAGCCATCCATAATTCAGCAATGTAAGACTAGAGAGAAGGCAGCTAGTCATCACCACCGACCGCCAACTCTTGGGCTACTCTTTTACCAATGAATAGTGGGATTGACCGTCAACTTATAAACTCCATGGATAAAAGGGCGAGTATATTTGGCACGATGGTGATTTGAACCCGCAACCCTCAGATTACATGTCGAGTGCCTTAACTACCTGGCCATGCCATGCCCGAAGTTTTTTTTTTTTCACGTTTAAAAATCCATATTATTTTATAAAAACTTGTTTAATAGCATCTGACAGCTACACAAAGGGAAATTTCCTAAAGTAATAAAATTTTTGTCAGAAATGAACAACAAAAAAATAATGACCTTCCTTAAACTGGAATGAAAGATTAGTTTTTGAAATCTACGACCTACTTGAAATAACAAAATAGGCTCACACACATAACAAGACTTCAGCTAAACACCCTCACCCCTCAAATCCACCTGCACTTTTGAGAAGACAGATCTTTCTGTTGACACTGCTGAAAGAAGGGCTACCTTTGAAGTGTTTTTCTTTAAATCTAAAATTTGTAATCATTACGTTATTTATTCATAAAAAAAATGTGCTTTTAATTTACTGAAATGTTTATTATATCACAAATCACATATAACTTAAGGTTGAAATACAGAGCAGATGCCAAGTCTGAGAGGACTAGCAGAGATAACTAAATATTTTCTGACGTGAATACTGTGTGAATGAAAATCTCACAAGTAAATTAAACACCAGTAACAAGTTTTCAAATACAAAAGTTGTAATATAAAACAATGGTTTAATCTATATATGTTTTCAAATACAGGCTTATATTTATTTAAAGAAATTAAAGTTCTGTTATTTCATTTTCTAGTGCAATTCATACAAAATCAGAAATACAGGTCTACACAATACAAGATGTTTAATAAAATAAAAACAAGGCATAAACAAAAACATCAAAGAGTATGAAACTGTTTGATTCCATCAAACCTGTAAACAGTGATAAACTGTCAGAGCTGTTTGATTCCATCAAACCAGTACATCAGTGATATAAGCTGTCAGAGCTGTTTGATTCCATCAAACCAGTACATCAGTGATATAATGTCAGAGCTGTTTGAATCCATCAAACCAGTACATCAGTGATACACTGCCAGAGCTGTTCAATTCCATCAAACCAGTACATCAGTGATATACTGTCAGAGCTGTAGAATTCCATCAAACCAGTACAGTGATATACTGCCAGAGCTGTTCAATTCCATCAAACCAGTACATTAGTGATATACTGTCAGAGCTGTTTGATTCCATCAAACCAGTACATCAGTGATATACTGTCAGCACTGTTTGATTCCATCAGACCAGTAAACAGTGAAAAATAGTCAAGATTGTTTGATTCCTGTATAGTTCAAGTGTTCATAGCATATTTTGGTGTTAAATGTTAACAAAGGATAACTGTTAACAACACTGAAAGCCTCTTCCTTAAACATTCCTTAACTTATCTTACTATCTTAGTCTTTTCACCTTCAACAGTTAGTTCAAGTACAGAGTACACATGAAACTCATGTTAAAGTAATTTAGGAATGGGTCATAAGCATTGGTACTTCAAGTAAAAACACAGAAAATATTTTAACAGAATAGTATTTATTAAATATTATAGGGTTGTTGAAACAAACTTTAAAGACTTCAGAGCAACTTATCAGGCTGATAATTCATATTTATTTACTGACACTATTAATTTTTGCATGGTTAACTTTCCTAACAAACTTTGATGACACATTTTCTACATTTTTTAGAAACAAAACATATCACTGAAAAGTGAGAACAATTTGTTCAATTATCAATTTCTTTATTAGTTTTGTAACCAGTATACACTATGTATTAGGGCATCAAACCACTGGAGAATTAAAATTAAATTATGATGTCTCAACCACACATGTTAAACCCAATGCTCTGTGAGGAAAGATACAGAAAAATTCAGTAAATGTTCATTATAGTCGTTTAAATTAACTAAAGGGCATTTTTTTCTCTAGACTGCTAAGTGTTGAAGATTTATAACATTGAATACACTGAACAGACAGAAAAAACAACACACAACAACCATCCTTTAAAACGGATAAACACCAAGAATAAACGAGGAAAACTAAACACTAAATTAAAGTCCTATTCCTTTATTCCACAGGAATCTCTGAAAACCTAAGTTTATTAAGGATGCATAAAGAACAAGGTCAATATTCAGATGTGAAAATGTAATACTACAACACCTAAAGAACCAAAAGAAAGGACAAACACCATTCACAGCATCTCTCCAAATGCGGACTCAAATACAGTGAAGAAACAAAATGAAAGTTAGAATCCAAGAGCACAGCAGACACAAAGAATAAGTTTGTTTTATATGCAATAGTTCCTCATGCTAAAGAATATGACCAAACAATTAACTGGAATAATATTCAAATAACATGAGAAAAAGAGAAGCAAAAGAAATCTTATACTACCACTTAGCTGTTAACAAGCTCAGTAAACCTAACAAACACTGAAATGATGTAGACAGTTTGTTGATTCAGGTTCGTATGGAAGAGAACCCAGTCAAGTGGATAACACACTACAATACCATCTAGAAAACAGACTGAATCATGTCCAATACCAAAACAGAAAATAATTATTCTTTGGATATACCTGAAGATGGAGAAGTAACCAAAACACAAAATAAAAGTAGATAATTAGTATCTAGTGACAAAAAATATATTAATTGTTAATTAATTATTAGACTTTGTGGATCGTATACGCTACTAACCATGCCAATAACTGGTAATGCTTGTGCATATCACATTAATCAGATTACACGTATGTGTACAAATAAAGTGAAGAGCAAATGATAGTTTGTGTTTCATGCGTGTACTACATGATAACATTTTGGAAAAACAGTAATAAGCACAATTTTTTTTCATTAAATACAAATCAAATACAATACTGAGTATTATACAAAAACATTTTTACTATATCGCAGATTTAGTACACACACACACACGTATATACATATATATATAAACAATTCACTATTAACTGAAAATGTTTTCATATTCTCAATCACATCAGATTGGAAGTAGTTTTTACATCACTAGTTAACAGAATATATTAATATTCTGATACAGACTACAGCATCAGTCTTCATATGAAAGAAAAGAATACATGTTTCAACCTGCTTTAATTGAAGCTGTTTTAGAAAACTCACTTTTTCACAGTTACACTAACAATGACAGCCACCACTAAACCAACTGCTAACAAAATAACAATGAAACAGCACATCTTCTTTCTGTACTTTTTCTAAAAAAAGTCAAAAATATATTATATTAGTGATAATACATATATGTATACATATAACACAGGCAAAAATTTATTTCTGGATTTTTATATTACATAAACTAAATAACTGAGACTCAACTATTAAAGCTATGTTCACATTATAATCCACTTAACTCTTTTTCTAACCAAAATGACAACTGCTCACTTCATATAATAACTGATAAAACACAAATCTATTTGATGTAAAACATTACAACTGGCAACTATAGTCATACATAGTTCTCAAATAAAACAATTATAATAGTAGTTCATCAACATTCTTATGTACAAATGCTAATGACAACAGCCAAGTTTTAATACTAATTACTACTGAAACAATATTAACATCAGTTGCTTCAGAAATATTTTCTGCTATATACTACCTATGATAGAGAACCAAGGATCAGAAATTCTGTGAATCATAACACAATCTTTAATCAGACCATTTTAAATTGCCTGATGTGCATTTCCATGAAGATAAATGTGCATATAATGGTACTGTTTAATATTATGACATTTCTAAAGATTTGTCTGTTAATTTCCTTGCCATTAGCTGTTTCTGGCACACATTTAAAATTAAAAACCACAATGTATCAAATGTGCACTGTCAAACATGGCTTCCTTCTTCAACTTATGAAACCTTTGACATATTTCTCTGAAATTTTGTTAGACTAAACTGAGAAGTTTCTAATATTTGTATTACAATTTTTGTTGTGAGAAAATATAATCAGATATAATAAATAAAAATTATCCATAAAAAAAGAAAAGAATTTGTAGTTCTCACAAATTGGTTTGAGCTTGTGAGATAATCAAATGTCTAGGCCTTGTTGAATTGCACCAATATGAGTATCCAAAAATAATTTATGTAAGCTTCAAATATGTATTTTAATATAAAAAAATATATCAGTCACTGGAACCATCTACTTTAATTTATAAAACTTACTAATCTATAAAAACATTAAAAAAATTCCATCAACTGTTCAGAACAGTGGTGCAAAAATCATGTGACAAGAAATTTCTAATAACTGAATGCTCTACTCATCAAAACTAAAATGTTAGAAAGCTGAATATGGAGCATATTCAGCTCTTCCTATTGGTTACAAAAATGTTTATCAACCATGTACAGTTGATTAGTAAATAATCTCAGAAGACAGAAAGAGAATGGAGGGCTTTTCTATGGGTTTGACTGGTTTATTAATATCTCAGCAAATAAAGAAAGAATGTGCAAATTCCAAATTATTACTTATAATTATGTATGTTTTGTGTACATAACTTGATTGGAATACTCAGCTTTCTTTGTTTCAATGTTATAAAATTCTGAGGTGGAAAAATTGGAACTCAGATTTGTCATGTGATACAACATTCTCATTTTAAAAGTGAGAAATTAACAACTTGCAGCATAAAATGCTTTTTTGATAATTTTACTGACATGCATTAACAGTAATGTTCCTTAATTATAACCAGAATGAAACACTTTAGAAGATAATAACATGCAAAAAGTTAACAATTTAATGCAATATAATTACTATACTTCTGAAAGTCACAAAATGTTTAAGTTGTAATCTGTCACTGGGAATGACAAAAATTGGTGTTCTACAATTTAATATATGATTTTGTAGAGATATTAAAACTTTGATATTTGTGCCTGATGAAATTTGCTTTCTGTGGTTAAGGTATTAAAATATGTACAAGTGAAAGTATCATATTATACAAAATGTGTTATATCACTGGTGCAGTTACAACTGACTGATTAAAAAATCTGCCCTTTTTAGTTTTAAACTTTTTTCTATAGTTTATGCAAGTATCTTTCATTACTGAACTATATTATTATTATTTTCTCTTGTACCAATATAATTGTGGTTTGTTGGATTCAGTCCAAGTCAAGTAACTAAAACAACAAATCTTCACTAAACAACAGGACAATTAACTCATGAATGTACAGAAATTTATGTTACTGGCTACGTCTGTATTTGTTCCAGCCATACCACTCCTCAACATCACTACATTGGTAAACAGCAAGTTTATAAATGAATGTCCAACTATTGTTTTATTCTCACATCAAGTGGGGCAATGTTTTTTGCTCATGCTGTAGGCTTAAAGTTTGGGTTCTACTGAATTTAGCCTGAAGACCTCTGAAAAGTCATGCTGGCAAGAAAAATACAAGACACCAAATGAATTTGAAATTCTATCTCACACTCTTCTTACTGAAACTTACACGGGAGATTGACAAGACTGGTATCACTAAGTCAATATTAAAATTCCAAAATTATTACTTATGGAACTATGTTACATTTTTGTATGCAAGACAGTAACATGGAACTACATAAGTGACTTTTTGTTTTTCTGAACAAAGAAAATTATATCTTAAAGATTTTACCATAATGTGGCTTTTATTTTGATACTAATTCTGATAGTGTATTTTACTTAACTGTAACTAATTAACACGTTTCAACTTATCTATTTGGAAAAAAGCAGGTAAACATTGTTAAAAGTGTTAATGAGATATATCTGTTTTCTGCTATTGGTTACAAATAATGAAAAACAGGGAAATAATCGTAAATAAAAGAAAGTGACTAATTTTTCCTATTCAAATCAAAACTATCACCAACCTGGTAATCACTGGCTTTCTGTAGCTGGCTGGCTCCTTCCTCAACATTGTAGCATGCATTATCAATATTATCTGCTATTGTGTCTAGAATATAAGGATGCAAACTTGTTAAATAACTGTACAGTTACTTATAAATATGTAGACAGCATATCTTAAGAGAATGTCATGTTTTGATACTAGAATTTCATTTTACATTCACAAGAAATCACACTGGACTGAACTTTGTCATTAATCATGTTTGGGAATGTGTTACAATTCACCCACTACAATAATAGTGATTGCTTCTCATTTGGTGGAATAGATAACCATGCTTTTTACTATACAACTACAACTATACTAAAAACTGACATTTATATGGTTAATCCTTAAGGAAGGATTCCAAAATTTTCTAAAACATTAGAAACTCGATTCAGATTAGAGCTCTCCATTAATGAGTGGGTTACTGTCTCATAAATATGTATTGTGTGGCATAATACTGGAAGAAATGCACATACATCCCATTTGCATTTATTGTATCAGTGCAAATAGTGTACCACTGTCCAACACTGGACTACTTAGTTTGTATAAACAGAGAAATTACAATGTCACTTGACAATTTACAGAACTAAGCTCTGAAATGTGTAAATTGGTTTACTAAAATATCTAGTACAGATAGCCCTTATGTAGCTTTGTGTGAAATTGAAAAAACAAAACAAACAAACTAAAATATTTAACATCAATTACCATTTTGCATCTGTTAGCTACAGGAATTGTCATCAGCCACATTGGCTACCCATATTTCTAGTATAATTTTACATACATAATGAAGAAACATGCTTGAATTATTTTGGCTTATGTCACCTCTTACCAATCATAGCAAATCTGAAGTTTTTTATATTCTATGGCAAACTCTTAACCATTACCAATTACTTAGTAAACACATTGAAGACTTTTTTTCAGTAATAACTACCAAAAGATATCTGTTTTAACATGGATCTAAGAACAGTTTGTGAGTTTGTTACTAGTATTACTGAACAGCTAATGAACACAAGCACAATTTTATGCTGCTCTGTGCATAATATATGTATATGTGGATATGCCTGGATTCTACTCTCTTATCATGCACTTGTATGTCTTTTTTTTTAATCTTATAAACATCTTTAGCCTTACTATCCCATTTTAAAACTTCCTTTTATGTGTTATTCTAAGTTAACAGTCTATATATATATATCAATTTCTTTTAAAAACAGATACACTCCTAATAATTATAACTAAATCACTGAATAAGTCCAATGTCTTTGGCAATAAAAACAAATTTTCTTTTTTAATACTCAATCTAATAAAAAATGTGTAAAACATCATGCATCACCTCTCCACCAATAGCAGCATAAAACATTCAAATGACTCTCTATGTGCCTTTACCAAACTATCACTTTGAAGTGAAAGCATCAAAAAGAGAGTGGAGAGGAAGGGTGAGAAGTGTGCGTAGAGAGATCCACCTATCTAAAATATACGTTCACTACAAAAGAATTGTAACTTCTGATCTGGTACTTCTCACCACTAACAAGGTTAGCTAGAATCCCACATCGATTAAAAGGAAGAACCAATGTGAGGAGAAACAGATGTACTCCCTGGAAGTGTTTGAAAAATACCTCTGGATATGAGAGAATCTGATTAGGAGGGAAATAACACCACTTCTGATCCAGATATACTCTTTGTCCAAAAGTGTAAAAAAGCAGGGTGGAAAATGAAAGGGCCACATCTGAATAGGAGAGAATGCAGTAGGAAAGTAATCCTAACTTGATAAAAATATAGTAATATAATCCTGCAAGAAGAAAGGTAGGTAAATGAGGATGTCTCCTATGATTTAGAGTGACTAGGGTGCAGAGGATCACACTCAGTAAGTCAACTACATCCAAAAATCTCCTCATGGAGTACTGATATCTGTGAAAAGAGCACAATGAGGATTATACAGTCATCACCTCCATCTCAATAACCATAGAATTGAAAACCACTTTGTTTCTTGGGTGTGACACAGGATTAGCTCTGAGATATCAATCCAGAAATTTGACAACTGTTATCACAAGAAAGTCAATATTGCATGCATTTAACTCCCCCAAACCATGAAACAGGCTGGATCCTTTCAAATGGCAATAACATCCCTATGACAAGAGAGAATGATAGGTAGGCAAGAACAATACCAGGTGCCATCACTGTGACTCACATTGCAGACAGAGAAAATTGAGGGAAGACAGCCAACCTGATACCTGTGTGAAAACTTATGTTTATTGGTTCAATTTAAATATAAATCAGAAAATGAGGTACTGGCATCCATATGGTGGTAGGATGAGGGCTCCCAATCAAAGGGGTGAACTGTACTCTTAATAGCCCAACTCCAGTGGTTGTGTAAATGTTATATAACTGGATATCATATTATCCAGCAAGGTCACAGCTTAACTCCTCTGGAGGCCATGTCTCATCTGCATCAACAGAACATCACAACCCTACTCTCAAATGAACTATTGTTGCCATCTTTATGTGGAACCCATTCATGAGGGCACCTCTATGGTTAACTAACCCAGCAGCTTGGAACTAGTAAGTGGTCAATACTCCCATACTCCATTAGAAGAGAGGATAAAAATGCATTGAAGAGTCCAGAGAAATGTCATCACTTGAAAAAGTGCAATAGGTTATCATGAAATCCTATTTGGAAAACCAAACCATACTGATTCATTCAATCAAGGGATGGCAGGATGGACAGTCATCCTCTTCTACTTTATCCACAAAGTACATGGGTGATGTATTCCAGAATTTGCATATTTATGAAGCAAAATATTACAAGGTTATTCACCTATAAGAGATCTTGTGAAACATCCCAACTCAAAGATCAGCATGCAAAGCCATGGAAATGAAAGCATTAATAGACATGGTGTACAGTGCAGATTTAATATTTAAAAATACCTGATAAGGCACCATTTGCCACAGAGCAGGATCTATGTAATGAAGGTATGAAGCATGGGTCCTTGAAAGAAAAGAAAGTATTAGCAAAGACTTACAGTGTTGGAGTCACAACAAAGTCTGAAGTACAGCTGCAGGTAGAATACAAAAATCTAAGGAAGCCAAAAGTACAATATGATGCAAGTAATAGGAGATGAATGTGATAGGTTGGTCCACATGCTTGGTTACCAAATGTCAATGAAAACAAGAAACCAGGGAAAATGTTAGGTGTCAAATTTAATGAGAGGTAATACTGAAAAAAAAAGTATGGTGGGAAGTAAGACAAAGAGAAACAAGTTAATTGCATCAAACAACAAACCCATCTGCTAAGAGCACAAACAGGAGAGATCTCTGGACAAAGAGGATTGTCATGGGATAAAGAAACAGGAACCACGGAAGTAAGCTGTGCAGGTAAAATAACAATAAAGAGCATGCACGGGCATAGAAGTCTATCCAGATGCAGATAAGGGTAAAGATGAGAAACAAAGGGAAAGGAAATAGGTAAAAAGGAGAAGTTACCCTCACAAGCCGCCAAGGTTTTGAGAAGGAAGGATTGAACTCAATAGTATTTCACCTGTCCATTAAGACTTGTTTTATTCTATTTTTGACTTGTGGACATAAGTGGTCTAACTCGTTTGCCACTGACATCACGTGCACACTAACATGAGGAAATTGATTCAAAGAAAGGTAAAGGAATAGAGTATAACATCAACATCCCAATCAGAAAAATCAGATCACTGAGAATGTTGACGTATCCAGAAGGAGTGAATTAACAAGATAAGGATGGGCAAAATAAAAACCTTGTGGTAATGGGAAAGATAGAAGGTATGGGATGAGATTGCCCAATAACCTGAAACTGAAGAAACTGAAGACCCACAGTTGAAAAGACAAATAAGAAGCTTGAAAATACCAGCAACAGTAGGACAAACAGCAGGATGTCATGACCTAAGTGTGAAATAACTGCAATATATGATGATACACAGACACAGAGAAAAAACTGATGGACTGAGCCAAATAAAAAGTTACATAATGGATGAAACTGGATCTTGACATAGACCAGACAAAAGCTAGTTGTAAAGTGTGGGATGCAGAAGCAATTTCTGGGGCTGACAAAGGAGGTCATATAATAGGGAAGTGGTACAATATAGAATAACTGAAGTTTGAGCAAATCATGGCAAGGTCAGTCATGTAGGGAGCAATAAGAAAAACCCAGCATGGAGTGGCATGAATGAAAGAAACTACTTAATGAAATAGTCATATAGGAGGATAAACATACAGGAATTTGTGGGACCAATCCTGGCTGAAGCCATCTACAGCTAAAGAATATGGATGAGGTATCAGGAACCCAAAGTGAGATAACTGCTGATTGATAACAGTCGCAAAGGCATCTGAAAACAAGATAGAGAGACCACCATGTTGGACAAATTGTGTCAGGTAAGGACAGAGTATTTAGCACAAAGTTGAAAGCACCCTGGACATGACACTCAATAGAATGAATGTGATGTGCATGGAACTAATATCAGATCCAATATATGAAAACAAGGGGATCTTGACAAGGTGCCACAATGGTGATTGATATAAGCCACCATCATTGAATTGTCAAAATATATCATAACCAAACAATGTCTGGCAGTAGGAAGAAAGTGATTCAAAGTTCAACAAATTGCCATGAGCTCTATGATGTTGAGATGTAAAGACTATTCATTAACAGACCAATGACCTGAAGCTTCCTTATAATTGATTAATGTGTCCCAGCCCTGAAAGAGTGTGTCAATAAAGAGAATCAAGTCTTGACAAGGAAGAAATGGAACGCCCACCAATGTAAGAGTCTTGTCTAACAACCAAATGATATCATCTACAAGGAAAGGAGAAATAGTAATGGAAGCATCCAAGGGATCCTTTAATCATGCAGAGTCCATGGAAAAGGAATGAATGTATGCATGGCCAAGGGACATGAGCAATATCATGAAAGATCACATCCCCAAAAGTAGCAGAACATTGTGTGCAGAAAGGGCATGGCTAACTGACAATTCCACAGAACAGAATCAGAAAGGAGAGAGTTAGGTTCACCTGAATTATGTGTTGAAAAAGACACCTAAATGCACAAGGTATTGGTTGGTTGGTTGGTTTTGTGTTTTATGGTGCAAAGCAACCAAACTACCTGTACCAAACTACTGATAAAAAATTAAAACTAAAGTAAAATTAATAAAATTTGTAAGAAGTAATCATGCTAAAATAAAACACTTTAATTTTTAACTTACATACTTAAATAACATTAGAAAGGCCAATGGCCCTTAAAAACGTAAAACCATTTCCAAGGTGGATAGTGCTACCATTGCCAAAGACACTGTCCAGCATCAGGGGTGAACCTTAAGACAAAACGTCTAAATTGGTGCTGTTGTTGAGAGTCATAGCAACAGCAAGACAGTAAAATGTGGCTTATTGTGACCTGAGTGTCACACAGACAACACATTTTATTTGGAAAAGCTTGTTTTCACATTGCTCACTCCAAGTCAACTGCCAACTGGCACGAAACCGAGTCTTGAATACAGGGCCATAATCCATGTATGGAACAGGCACAGCAGTGATAGTGTCAGAGCAGATAGATTTAGCTGCAGTGTCAGTGAGCTCATTCCCGCAAATACCAACAACTTGGTAGAAGTAGATGTGAAAGAAAATGGGCTAGGGTGGAACTAACATGAAGCAATTCCAAGGCTGGTAGAGAACTAAGCGAGTCAGTATAAATAGTGCAGTATGAGTACTGCTTAGCTTCTATGTGATCCAGGGCAAGAAAAATGGCATACAGTTTAGCTGTGAACACAGAAGCTGAACAGGGGTTTCTGTGCACAACCACCGAACCACAACAAATCATGGCAGAGCCCACACAGTCACCTGATTTCGAACTATCTGTATAAATAGGAATGGAAGAATGGTTAAAAAGATATTCAGCAAATGACAGACAGTATTTCCAATCGGGAGTGTATGCTTTCCTCAGATGACTCAAAGAAAGGTCACATTTGGGGATAATAATAAGCCATGACAGGATGGGCTGAGTTGTGGATACAGCAATGTCATCCAAGGACAGACCTAATTTATCCAACTGTGCCTGTATACAAAGGCCAAAAGGAACAATGACAGATTATCTGTTCTTGAAAAGAATGGCCCACTGAAAAAGGAAAACACAACCCCAAGAAGGATGCTGTGGTAAGGATTGAAGTTTTGAAGTACACAGAAAAGACAGTTAAAAAAAGCAGAAGTGTAGAGGAGGCACATGACTGTGTACAAACACTGGACTGGAAAAGTGCAAAAAGCTCCTGTGCAAAGCCAAAGCCCCTGATGGTGAATGGAGTCCAGCACCTTCAAGATTGAGGTCCTGGCAAAACCGTAGACCAGAGACCCATAGTCCAGTTTCTATCAAATGAGAGCACAATATATCTTTCACATAGAACATCAATCCACTCCCCAAGAGATGGAAGAGAGGACATGGAGGATGTTCAGTGCTCTTGTACATTTGACTTGTAACTGCTTGATGTGTGATATAAAGGTCAGCTTATGATCAAAGATAAGCCCCAAAAACTTTGCCTCAGGGACCATGGGAAGCACAACTTCACCAAAACAGAATTCAGGATTGGGGTGAATACCCTGTTGGCAGCAAAAGTGCATGCAAATGGTTTCAGAGAGAGAAAATTAAAACAGTTTGCTGTGGTCCACTTCAGTAAATGATTGAGGACAGTCTGTAGCTGCTACTCAATACACCTCACTGACATGAGATGTGGAAGCTGTCGACATAGAGCCAGTTTACAACAATAGAAGGGAGTTCTCCAGTGATGGCATTAATCTTTATACTGAAAAGTGTGACACTCAAGACACAGCTCTGAGGGACTAAAAGTTCTTGTGGAAAAGAATGGGAAAGTGTTGAGCCCACACGAACTGGAAATCGCCTGCTCATTAAAAAATTAATAAAAATGGGCAAATGGCCATGCAACCCATATAAGTGGAGGTCTCACAAAATGCCATACTTCCAGTAATATCATAAGGTAAAAAAAATACTGACATAAGATGTTGCTTGAGAAAGGTTTCTCTGATTAATGTTTAAAATCAAATCAGGTGGTCCACAGTGGAGAGCTGTTGTCGGAACCCACACTGGGTGAGCCAGAGGAGATTGTTTGATTCGAGGCACCAAATAAGATGAGTATTAACCATCCTCTATATGGTTTTACAGACAGCTCATCAAAGCAATTGAATGGTAGTTTGAAGAAATCTTGGGATCCTTCCCAGACTTAAAGAAAAGTAAGACAACAGCTTGGTGCCATGCATCAGGACAAAACATTCTCCTGCAAGATCTGGTTAAAAACAAAAATAGCAAGAGAACCAGGAGATAGATGGCACAACATCTAATAGTGTACATCATCAGGTCTGACTGATGTACTGGCAACTGATGAAGAGCCAGCTTGCATTCCACCAAAATAAAAGGGCAATTATAGTCATAGAATCAATCAGCCTGAAAGGAAAGAAGCGATCAATCTACCTGAGTTTTGATGGCTAAGAAGGTAGAGGATGAAGCAAAAGTGCTAGATTCCTGGAAAAAGCTTTTGCCAAGAGTATCAGCAATACTCTGGTCATCAGCAACTTCCTGGCCATCAGATAGCAAGATCATAAGAGGGGCAGAATTATACTGCCCACTGACTTTCTGAATCTTGTCCCAAATGACTGTGGAATTGGCGGTAGAAGAGATGTTCATTGTGAATTTAATCCAAAATCTAATCTGGCTTTGATGTCTTACCTCCCAAGCATGTGCATGGGCTTGTTGAAAAGCAATGCAGTTCAAAAGTGTGGGATACCTACAAAAGGTATCACCTGCCCATTTCTGAACCTTCCATACCATGTGACAGGCAGGATTCCATCATGAATAAGGATACCATGGAAAAGATGTTGAGGTTTTAGGAATACACTGAATACCTGGATAATACAGTTAGTCACTGTTACCACTCATTCATGTATCAATGGCATACAGATTACAGCAGAATCAACTTTCCCAAAAGCAGTGAGAGAGAGCCAGTTGGCTTGATCCAGCTTCCACCAGGGCACACTGGTCAGGTGGCATCAATCAAGGCCCGTCTCTCTCAAAACTAGTGAAGGAGAACAACAGCAGTAAAAGATTGACTAGGTGCATGAAAATAAGTATAAGAACCAGAGAGAAAGGTTGTGATCTGAGAGCATACCCTCTTTGGTGTGACCCCTCCCATCAATATCAGCACCTCTCCAGAGGGGATTATGTCCATTAAAGTCTCCCAGGATTAAATAGAGATAGCAACTGTTCAATGAGAGAGAGCATCAAGGTCTGATTGATCATAGGTCTCTCCAGGAGACAGGTTGAGAGAACAAACAGTGATGAAATGACCCAAGGAAACAAGGATGGCTATGGCCTCCAACAGTGTGTTGAATAGCAAAGACAGGATGGGCACGTGCAATCGACCAGCAGTGCCACCCCTCTATGCACTCGTCCATCACACAACCTGTCATTTCTGTGTAAAACTGCCAAAAGGTAACTGTATTAGTAGGTTTCAGAAATGTTTCCTGTAAGGAAAGATATACAGGATGGTAAGATTCAATCAGTGCTTTTGGTGACATCCAGATTATAATGTAAACCTTGACAGTTCTGCTGTAACAAAGTAGCCATTTTTACTTATGTGTAGATGAATTAGGTATAGAGCCCTTCTGTTTTCGACCACATCTTTTTCATCATTTTTCTTCATTAAAGGGAGGTCTATCAACCTCCATGGATCCTGGCATAGATTGCTGAACAGGTCTCTATCACTGGAAGAAGATTCCAGAGGTGGGAGAAGATGTACCCGAGGAAATGCCCATATCTGGAACCAAAGGAAGTGGATCTTGGGATTTGCTGGAATGTATGTTAGAGACAGAGATAAGTGTTGAAGTTGATTCATCAACTTTTTAACCATGCAGATCAAAAGACTTTTCATTTGGTTTGAGAACAATACTTTTGGAGGCACAGAGAGATCTGTCTGCACTCCCACTGAGGTAGTGAAAATGAAGTGGTGGACAGCAACTTTCGAGCCTCAGGATAAGTTATGTTTTGAATTGTCTTCAAATGCTGCACCTCTTTTTTTTCCAACCACTTAGGGCAAGAACAAAAGTATAATGGGTGAGAGCCATTGCAATTGATGCAACGAGGGTCCGTTTCACACTCATAGGCATTATGGTCCTTGCCAATGCAGTGAGCACACGTTAAGGAATGTTGGATGTTTCCACCAATATGTCAACAGATCGAAGCTTCTTTACTGACTCCAGAGAGTCAGCAAGTCCCTCTAGTCCCTTCTAAATGAAAAAGGGAGACATTTGCCCTATAGGTTTGTCTGAAAGAGAATGTTGGATAAGAAAATGAGGTATAACAGGTGTTACAGATGTTGAAGATTGCTGCTTAAAATCTTCAAGACGTGGTTGTTTACCTATGGACTGTTTTCACCATTTAAGTTTTTATTTGGAGGATCCATAATAAAAGGAAATTTCAGTGCCCACTGGCCCCACCCACCATGGAGCCCAATGAGTGGACGCACTACAATGCCAAACAAGGACAATGCAGCAACACTATACCCAAACATCAGCATCAGATACAATGTCCACAACACCTGTTGAGAACATCCAATGCTAGTATTTGGTTGACCCTAGCCCAAATGGACCAGCCTCCTGACCTCGGTGGCCCACTCCAAAGCTGCTTGTCTACAGGAATTCAAGGCCAAAGAGGCATGTTAGGTTTGGACCCTTCAACCACCTCTTCTTCCCTTTAAGGTAAACTGAAAGAATAGAACCTTCTCTGGGATGTCCCCCCCACCATATACAGGAATCCACACAAAGGGGCACAAGATATTGGATAGGACCTAGGAAGGACTTTTTCCTATTTGGTCAACCAGCTCACCAAAGCAGCTTCAAGAAAAAGCTGGCATAATGGTCAACTCCTGTTTAGAATGGACAAGTAGTAGTCATTTACATATGTACAAGTAGAAATGTAGCTGCAAGACTCTCACCACTCAACAAAAACATAAGCATAAAACAGCCCTAGGGGCAGGGCATGAAATTGATACACCATCACTTAATGAACAAACCAATAATAATACTAGATTTTACATAGCTGGGAATATGTAAGTAAACATTGGAAGCATCTAATTTGGTCATCCACAGAGGTGGAGAAAATGTCTACCAAACAGTAAGATAGAACTCCACAGTAAAATGTGGGAGGTGAACAAAATGATTGAAGTGAAACAGATTTATGATGAGCTTCAAGTCCCCATTCTCAATGGGAACCACAAATAGACGAGACTAAGACCCTGGAAAAGCATGAGGAACAGGTTCAACAGCCTGTTGGGTGAGGAAGTCCTACACTGCCACAAACAGACGTTGGCAAGCTCGGCAAATCCTGAGTAGACATGAGAGGTTGGACAAAAATTTTACATCCTTCTGACATAATCTAAAAAACACAAACATCAATGGTGAAATAAATCTACCAATGAACAAATGTCACAAGTTAAGCTCACAATGGGACCGAGTCCACTAAGTGGTCACCAGAACTGTTGATGGCATACTGTCCATTGTTGAAAAAAACAAGTATGACACCTCAAGAATAGATAACTAAAGAAAAGGAAATGGGAATAGGTGCCACCACAGTTGGCTCTGACTAAGGTAAACAGACAACCAGATGTGAAAGAGTACACTGTTGTAAAACCAATGCTACATGAGCTTCCAAGAACTCCAGAATCATATCAAAGATAAAAACTCTAAAAAACAGAGCCTTACATAATTCCAGAGGTAAAGGACAGGTAATCAGGTTCAAGATAAGATAACATCACAACAGATAAACCACATTTGCAAAGCTTGAGACAAAGATGACAAATGAACCATCATGGAGGTAAGAAAAGAGAATGTCCCCATAAAATCTCTGAGGACTTTTGTGAATTGTCTCAGACTATCGCAAAAGAATCATGAGGGAAAGACAGAGGTTGGAACATTATGAATGGGTGAGACTAATGGGAGATTCAGGACCTACCCCCAAAACAGGCAAAAACAAACCAACTAGTTGTAGGTCAAGATATGGCCAGTAAGTCCTATGATATGTGGGGGCATACTGATGGGAAGCCCACGAGATACTAGACATATTACTAAGTGGCAAAATATTCAGGATATGGGGAAAAATAGTAATGAAGAGTACTGGTTAAAAATGAAAAAAAAATCATACTTGTGAAATAAAATCTGAAAAACCTAGAAGGCTGAATTGAATCCTCAAGAACAGTATGGGAAGGCATCGTAAAATCAGGAAGTAGAAAAATATGATCAAAGACCTCGTCAGAGTGCTCAGGTTCCACATTTAGAGAAGAAAATGTCTGGATATAAATGATGACCTATGTAATATTCAATCTCCCTGTGAATAAATATCAGGTCATCCCTTATGTCCAATTTTAGGTTAAAAAAAAAAGAAAGGATTTCAAATGCTTTTGACGTTATTTAATCAATAATGTATGTTCTATTATTATAAATTACTTTCTGCAAATGATTCACAAGCTCCTGAATGCCACTTCTATAAAATTCTTAGGGTTTGGAGCAAAATAATGTAGAGGAAAGTACTGATATCTTCATGTGTTCCAAGCTCTTTCCCATCAGGATAGTTCTGCAAACTTTAAAACAGATGATAATCAGATGGGGCAAAGCCTGGACAATAAGGATGTAGAAGTTTTTCCCAGTCTAGCTCTTCAATCTTTCCAGATGTGCTCCTCGATGTATGACACCATGCATTAACCTGGTATAACACAACATCTTTACGGTTGATCAAAGCAGACCTCTTTTCTTTCGGTCAACATTCAAGCACTCTAACTGTTGACAATAGAAGTTTGATGTAATCATTACATAGAGTGGCAGCAACTCCAAGTGGATTACACCAACAATGTCCCACCAAACGCTTAACAAGACTTTTATAGGGTGGAGGTCCATTTTGGGCTGTGCTTTATACCAGTTTACCTGCACTGAGCCATTGTCTGCAGTACTTAAACAGTTTTTATAATACATCAACTTTTCATCTCCAGTCACTAACCTGTCCAAAAAAGGTGAGTTACGATCATGAGAGAGCAGAGAAGTGCAAATGTCCACTCTTGCTCTAATGTTGGCTTCTGTTAAATCATGGGGGACCCATTTTCCAAGTTTTGACACCTTTCCAAGCTGTTGCAGAAGACAACAAACTGTTGAATGGGTTGAATTGAGCTTCTGTGCTAGTACTTCAATTGTTATAGCACAATCTTCATCAAGTGCAGCCAGCAGCAG